>NW_028005588.1:0-200 GCF_054177405.1 Leptonychotes weddellii | reverse complement strand
CTTTTTTTTTTTTTTTAAAGATTTTATTTATTTATTTGACAGAGACAGAGACAGCGAGAGCAGGAACACAAGCAGGGGGAGTGGGAGAGGGAGAAGCAGGCTTCCTGCTGAGCCGGGAGCCTGATGTGGGACTCGATCCCAGGACCCTGGGATCATGACCTGAGCCGAAGGCAGTCGCTTAACCAACTGAGCCACCCAGG
>NW_028005587.1:0-200 GCF_054177405.1 Leptonychotes weddellii | reverse complement strand
GCTTTGTTCCTGGTTTCTAGAAGTTGCTTACCTCAGGACCTTTGCACATGCTGTTCCTTCTGCCTGGAATACTTTCTCCCAACTTTCCCATGACTGGCCCCTTTTCGACCTTCACATCTTAGCTTCAGTGTTGCCTTCTCAGAACAGCTGTCCTGACCATTCTATCAGAAATGGGCTTCCCCAGAGACTATCTTGTTACT
>NW_028005586.1:0-200 GCF_054177405.1 Leptonychotes weddellii | reverse complement strand
GGTAACAAGATAGTCTCTGGGGAAGCCCATTTCTGATAGAATGGTCAGGACAGCTGTTCTGAGAAGGCAACACTGAAGCTAAGATGTGAAGGTCGAAAAGGGGCCAGTCATGGGAAAGTTGGGAGAAAGTATTCCAGGCAGAAGGAACAGCATGTGCAAAGGTCCTGAGGTAAGCAACTTCTAGAAACCAGGAACAAAGT
>NW_028005585.1:0-200 GCF_054177405.1 Leptonychotes weddellii | reverse complement strand
GTTTTCTTTTTTTTTTTTTAAAGATTTTATTTATTTATTTGAGAGAGAGAGAATGAGAGACAGAGAGCATGAGAGGGAGGAGGGTCAGAGGGAGAAGCAGACTCCCTGCCGAGCAGGGAGCCCGATGCGGGACTTGATCCCGGGACTCCAGGATCATGACCTGAGCCGAAGGCAGTCGCTTAACCAACTGAGCCACCCAG
>NW_028005584.1:0-200 GCF_054177405.1 Leptonychotes weddellii | reverse complement strand
GGATCACTGACCGCGTTCATCCCCGGGACGTACTCGCTCCGTAACTGCAAGCGGCACCTCCCGCCCCTTCACCCCTTCTGTCCACCCTCCACCCCTCCCCGCTGTGCGTTTATGGGTCTGATTCTGCTCTTTGTGCGATTATTCACTTGCTTTGTGTGTTAGATTCCACATACAAGTGAAATCCTGTGGTATTCGTCCTG
>NW_028005583.1:0-200 GCF_054177405.1 Leptonychotes weddellii | reverse complement strand
TTTTTTTTTTTTAAAGATTTTATTTATTTATTTGACAGAGAAAGACACAGCGAGAGAGGGAACACAAACAGGGAGTGGGAGAGGGAGAAGCAGACTCCCTGCCGAGCAGGGAGCCCGATGCGGGACTCGATCCAGGGACTCCAGGATCATGACCTGAGCCGAAGGCAGTCGCTTAACCAACTGAGCCACCCAGGCGCCCT
>NW_028005582.1:0-200 GCF_054177405.1 Leptonychotes weddellii | reverse complement strand
CTTTTTTTTTTTTTAAAGATTTTATTTATTTGACAGAGAGAGACACAGCGAGAGAGGGAACACAAGCAGGGGGAGTGGGAGAGGGAGAAGCAGGCTTCCCGCGGAGCAGGGAGCCCGATGCGGGGCTCGATCCCAGGACCCTGGGATCATGACCTGAGCCGAAGGCAGACGCTTAACGACTGAGCCACCCAGGCGCCCCT
>NW_028005581.1:0-982 GCF_054177405.1 Leptonychotes weddellii | reverse complement strand
GTATATTACTCCTTTCAGAAGAAATGATATAAAAATAGTCTATTCAATAAATCATAAAAGTATGACTTTTTTTTACAATTTTATTTTATTATCCCTTACACACTTTGGCTGAATAAACTTACAGTTCATTCTTATGTCTTTCTCACCTCTTGTCATTTTCCCACATGCAGTAGCACAACATTTCCAACTTTTCGGTTAATTCGGTAGCCAAAATGGCATGCACTTTAACTCACAAGTGGTTATCACCGGGCCAGCACAGGGTCCGCGTGCCTGGTGGGGCTGGAAGTCATGGATAGCTGTCTTCTATTCTCCCAAGGAAGGCTGGGGAGATATTGTGTAGGATAATGGCCCCCAAAACATGTTCACATGCTGATATTTGGAGTGTTTGAATATGTTGTTACATAGCCACAGGGAATTAAGGTTACAGGTAGAATTAAGGATGCTAATCAGCTGAGTTCAAGCGGAAGAGCAGCCCGGATTATCCAGGTGTGCTCAATGTAATCTCAAGGGTCCTTTAAAGTGGACGAGAGAGGTGGAACAGGTCAGAGTCCGAGCGAGGTTTGAAGATACTATATTGCTTCGTTTGAAGATGGCGGAAGGGAGACCACAAGCCACAGAAAGCATGGATCTCTGCAGAAGGTAAGGAAAAGGATTTTCCTCCTGAACCTCCAGAAGGAACAAAAAGCTTTAATTTTAACCTAGTGAGACCCATTTTGAGCTTCTGAGCTGCGGTACTAAGATAATAAATTTGTGTTTTTTAAGCCACTAAATTAGTGGTAATTTGTTACCGCAGCAGTCAAAAACCAGTACAAGGAAGTAGGAAGGTAGAATACCATGTGCAGGGCTGTTGCTGAAACACTGATGCCTTTTAAAATAGAATAAAAGTGCTGTTGCTTAATCTTTAATGCATTTGAATTGCTTAATCCTCCCTTAAATGCGTTTGAATTTCGAACATCCAGTACACATGGCCTCACCTTTGACC
>NW_028005580.1:0-200 GCF_054177405.1 Leptonychotes weddellii | reverse complement strand
TAAAGCACCAGACACTCAGAGCCTTCAGGTGAATGAGTTTGATCTTCATGACTCTCAACCTGGAGTTCTTGAGTAGACTAACCTTTGGGATAGATGCTCCCAACCTACAAGGAACATGTTTCTTATCAATCAAGCAGAGATAAGAAAACACTTCCCTAGCTCTTGTTAGCCACTTCTGATATTCCATCCAGCTCTTTACC
>NW_028005579.1:0-200 GCF_054177405.1 Leptonychotes weddellii | reverse complement strand
CAAAGCACCAGACACTCAGAGCCTTCAGGTGAATGAGTTTGATCTTCATGACTCTCAACCTGGAGTTCTTGAGTAGACTAACCTTTGGGATAGATGCTCCCAACCTACAAGGAACATGTTTCTTATCAATCAAGCAGAGATAAGAAAACACTTCCCTAGCTCTTGTTAGCCACTTCTGATATTCCATCCAGCTCTTTACT
>NW_028005578.1:0-200 GCF_054177405.1 Leptonychotes weddellii | reverse complement strand
TTTTTTTTAAAGATTTTATTTATTTATTTGAGACAGAGAGAATGAGAGAGAGAGAGCACATGAGAGGGGGGAGGGTCAGAGGGAGAAGCAGGCTCCCTGCCGAGCAGGGAGCCCGATGCGGGACTCGATCCAGGGACTCCAGGATCATGACCTGAGCCGAAGGCAGTCGCTTAACCAACTGAGCCACCCAGGCGCCCAGC
>NW_028005577.1:0-200 GCF_054177405.1 Leptonychotes weddellii | reverse complement strand
TTTTTTTTTTTTAAAGATTTTATTTATTTGCGAGAGAGAGAATGAGAGACAGAGAGCATGAGAGGGAGGAGGGTCAGAGGGAGAAGCAGACTCCCTGCCGAGCAGGGAGCCCGATGCGGGACTCGATCCCGGGACTCCAGGATCATGACCTGAGCCGAAGGCAGTCGCTTAACCAACTGAGCCACCCAGGCGCCCCAATG
>NW_028005576.1:0-200 GCF_054177405.1 Leptonychotes weddellii | reverse complement strand
GAGACGATGGACTCTGAAAAACAAACTGAGGGTTCTAGAGGGGAGGGGGGTGGGAGGATGGGTTAGCCTGGTGGTGGGTATTGAGGAGGGCACATTCTGCATGGAGCACTGGGTGTTATGCACAAACAATGAATCATGGAACACTTCATCTAGAACTAATGATGTAATGTATGGGGATTAACATAAGAATAAAAAAATAT
>NW_028005575.1:0-200 GCF_054177405.1 Leptonychotes weddellii | reverse complement strand
GGAGAACCCGGGGCAAGGGGGAGCTTCTGTGGGAGGCTTGCCCACCCCGCGCAGCCCCCTGTCCCCAGCCGGGACAGCCCTGTGTACAAAGAGCTCACAGTCACTGCCCTCGGAGTGTTGTGTGCAGTGGAGGTGCGCGGGGTGCGGTGGGGAGTTAACCGCATCCTGCAGCCGCTGGTCCAGCAGCTATTGTCACTGGT
>NW_028005574.1:0-200 GCF_054177405.1 Leptonychotes weddellii | reverse complement strand
TTTTTTTTTTTTTAAAGATTTTATTTATTTATTTGAGAGAGAGAGAATGAGAGACAGAGAGCACGAGAGGGAAGAGGGTCAGAGGGAGAAGCAGACCCCCTGCTGAGCAGGGAGCCCGATGCGGGACTCGATCCCGGGACTCCAGGATCATGACCTGAGCCGAAGGCAGTCGCTTAACCAACTGAGCCACCCAGGCGCCC
>NW_028005573.1:0-200 GCF_054177405.1 Leptonychotes weddellii | reverse complement strand
GCCTCTTCCCACAAGAAAACATGACCCGCATCTCCCGATCCTGCCCCAGGGGCCCACAAGACCCAGCCAACGGCCAAAATGAAAGGTGTCCGTCCTCCATAGCAATCCTTATAAGAAACCAAACAGGGGCCCCCGGGTGGCTCGGACAGTTAGGCATCCGACTTGGTTTTGGCTCAGGTCATGGTCTCAGGGTCTGGGAT
>NW_028005572.1:0-200 GCF_054177405.1 Leptonychotes weddellii | reverse complement strand
TTTTTTTTTTTTAAAGATTTTATTTATTTATTTGAGAGAGAGAGAATGAGAGACAGAGAGCACGAGAGGGAGGAGGGTCAGAGGGAGAAGCAGACTCCCTGCCGAGCAGGGAGCCCGATGCGGGACTCGATCCTGGGACTCCAGGATCATGACCTGAGCCGAAGGCAGTCGCTTAACCAACTGAGCCACCCAGGCGCCCC
>NW_028005571.1:0-200 GCF_054177405.1 Leptonychotes weddellii | reverse complement strand
TTTTTTTTTAAAGATTTTATTTATTTATTTGAGAGAGAGAGAATGAGAGAGAGAGAACACATGAGAGGGGATAGGGTCAGAGGACGAAGCAGACTCCCTGCCGAGCAGGGAGCCCGATGCGGGACTCGATCCAGGGACTCCAGGATCATGACCTGAGCCGAAGGCAGTCGCTTAACCAACTGAGCCACCCAGGCGCCCTT
>NW_028005570.1:0-982 GCF_054177405.1 Leptonychotes weddellii | reverse complement strand
CTCTCCTACAAGAATGTCATAGCCACAAAGGCAAGGGTTTTCGTTTGTTTTCTTCCCTGCAGCATCCCTAGTGCCTCGCACACTGTCTGGCCCATAGTAGGTGCTTAACAAGTATGTACGGAATAGGTGAATGAATGAAAATGCTCCGGCCCCTTCCCGGTCCCTACCTCGCTCCCAGGGGTAACTGTTCTTCTCTCTTTGCGATGGTCCCTTCCAGATCTTACTCCACTGGTTCTAAAACAGGGTGATTTTGTTCCCAGGGCACAGTTGGCAACGTCTGGTGACATTTTTGTTGTTGCAACCAGGAGAGAAGTGCCACCATCATCTCATGGATGGAGGCCAGGGATGATGCTGCCAAACATTCTTTCTTGTTTTTTTTTTTAAGATTGATTTATTTATTTGAGAGAGAGCGAGCATGGGGAGGGGCAGAGGGAGAGGGAGAGGGAGAGAGAGAATCTCATGCGGGACTCCCCACTGAGCGCGGAGCCCGACGTGGGGCTCAACCTCACAACCCTGAGATCATGACCTGAGCCGAAATCAGTAGACACTTCACCGACTGAGCCACCCAGGTGCCCCAGCATTCTACAAAGCACAGAACAGTGCCCACAGCAGAGACTGATCCTGCTCCAAACATCAACAGTGCTGAGGTTGAGGGACCCTGCCTTAGTCTACGCAGCCACGCAAAGATATGCTTGTTGGAAGTACAAAGATCTGAGGCACCTGGGTGGCTCAGTCGTTAAGTGTCTGCCTTCAGCTCAGGTCATGATCTCAGGGTCCTGGGATCGAGTCCCTCATCAGGTTCCCTGCTCGGCGGGAAGCCTGCTTCTCCCTCTCCCACTCCCCCTGCTTGTGTTCCCTCTCTCGCTGTGTCTCTCTCTGTCAAATAAGTAAATAAAATCTTAATAAAAAAAAGAAAATACAGGGGCGCCTGGGTGGCTCAGTCGTTAAGCGTCTGCCTTCAGCTCAGGTCATGATCCCAGGG
>NW_028005569.1:0-200 GCF_054177405.1 Leptonychotes weddellii | reverse complement strand
TTCTTTTTTTTTTTTTTTTTTTTTAAAGATTTTATTTATTTATTTGAGACAGAGAGAATGAGAGACAGAGAGCATGAGAGGGAGGAGGGTCAGAGGGAGAAGCAGACTCCCTGCCGAGCAGGGAGCCCGATGCGGGACTCGATCCCGGGACTCCAGGATCATGACCTGAGCCGAAGGCAGTCGCTTAACCAACTGAGCCA
>NW_028005568.1:0-200 GCF_054177405.1 Leptonychotes weddellii | reverse complement strand
TTTTTTTTTAAAGATTTTTATTTATTTATTTTGAGACAGAGAGAATGAGAGACAGAGAGCATGAGAGGGAGGAGGGTCAGAGGGAGAAGCAGACTCCCTGCCGAGCAGGGAGCCCGATGCGGGACTCGATCCTGGGACTCCAGGATCATGACCTGAGCCGAAGGCAGTCGCTTAACCAACTGAGCCACCCAGGCGCCCCT
>NW_028005567.1:0-200 GCF_054177405.1 Leptonychotes weddellii | reverse complement strand
TGACACCCTGCATCAATCATTCAGCTGTCATTGACTGGCCACTTTCTTGTTTCTTTTTTTTTTTTTTTATTCTTATGTTAATCCCCATATTTTACATCATTAGTTCTAGATGAAGTGTTCCATGATTCATTGTTTGTGCATAACACCCAGTGCTCCATGCAGAACGTGCCCTCCTCAATACCCACCACCAGGCCAACCCC
>NW_028005566.1:0-200 GCF_054177405.1 Leptonychotes weddellii | reverse complement strand
TTTTTTTTTTATTCTTATGTTAATCCCCATACATTACATCATTAGTTCTAGATGAAGTGTTCCATGATTCATTGTTCGTGCACAACACCCAGTGCTCCATGCAGAACGTGCCCTCCTCAACACCCACCACCAGACCAACCCATCCTCCCACCCCCCTCCCCTCTAGAACCCTCAGTTTGTTTTTCAGAGTCCATCTTCTC
>NW_028005565.1:0-200 GCF_054177405.1 Leptonychotes weddellii | reverse complement strand
TTTTTTTTTTTTTTAAAGATTTTATTTATTTATTTATTTGACAGAGAGAGACACAGCGAGAGAGGGAACACAAGCAGGGGGAGTGGGAGAGGGAGAAGCAGGCTTCCCGCAGAGCAGGGAGCCCGATGCGGGGCTCGATCCCAGGACCCTGGGATCATGACCTGAGCCGAAGGCAGACGCTTAACGACTGAGCCACCCAG
>NW_028005564.1:0-200 GCF_054177405.1 Leptonychotes weddellii | reverse complement strand
GGGGGGGCGGAGCAAGATGGCGGAGGAGTAGGAGACCTGGATTTCGTCTCCTCTCAGGAATTCAGCTGGATAGGGATCAAACCATTCTGAACACCTACAAACTCAACAGGAGATCGAAGAAAGGAATAGCAACAACTCTCTGAACAGAAAAGCGACCACTTTCTGGAAGGTAGGACGTGCGGAGAAGTGAATCCGAGGCG
>NW_028005563.1:0-200 GCF_054177405.1 Leptonychotes weddellii | reverse complement strand
TTTTTTTTTTTATTCTTATGTTAATCCCCATACATTACATCATTAGTTCTAGATGAAGTGTTCCATGATTCATTGTTTGTGCATAACACCCAGTGCTCCATGCAGAACGTGCCCTCCTCAATACCCACCACCAGGCCAACCCATCCTCCCACCCCCCTCCCCTCTAGAACCCTCAGTTTGTTTTTCAGAGTCCATCGTCT
>NW_028005562.1:0-200 GCF_054177405.1 Leptonychotes weddellii | reverse complement strand
TTTTTTTTTTTTTTAAAGATTTTATTTATTTATTTGAGAGAGAGAGAATGAGAGACAGAGAGCATGAGAGGGAGGAGGGTCAGAGGGAGAAGCAGACTCCCTGCCGAGCAGGGAGCCCGATGCAGGACTCGATCCTGGGACTCCAGGATCATGACCTGAGCCGAAGGCAGTCGCTTAACCAACTGAGCCACCCAGGCGCC
>NW_028005561.1:0-200 GCF_054177405.1 Leptonychotes weddellii | reverse complement strand
TTTTTTTTTTTTTTTTAAAGATTTTATTTATTTATTTGACAGAGACAGAGACAGCGAGAGCAGGAACACAAGCAGGGGGAGTGGGAGAGGGAGAAGCAGGCTTCCTGCTGAGCCGGGAGCCTGATGTGGGACTCGATCCCAGGACCCTGGGATCATGACCTGAGCCGAAGGCAGTCGCTTAACCAACTGAGCCACCCAGG
>NW_028005560.1:0-200 GCF_054177405.1 Leptonychotes weddellii | reverse complement strand
TTCCTTATGTTCCACAAATAAGTGAAACCATATGATAATTGACTTTCTCTGCTTGACTTATTTCACTTAGCATAATCTCCTCCAGTCCCATCCATGTTGATGTAAAAGTTGGGTATTCATCCTTTCTGATGGCTGAGTAATATTCCATTGTATATATGGACCACATCTTCTTTATCCATTCATCTGTTGAAGGGCATCTC
>NW_028005559.1:0-982 GCF_054177405.1 Leptonychotes weddellii | reverse complement strand
ATCTCTCCTCTTTCATTCATGATTTTGTTGATTTGGGTCATTTCTCTTCTCTTTTTGATAAGTCTGGCCAGGGGTTTATCAATCTTGTTAATTCTTTCAAAGACAAGCTCCTAGGTTAGTTGATGTGTTCTACTGTTCTTTTGGTTTCTATTTCATTGATTTCTGCTCTGATCTTTATTATTTCTCTTCTCCTGCTGGGTTTAGGCTTTATTTGCTGTTCTTTCTCCAGCTCCTTTAGGTGTAGGGTTAGGTTGTGTACTTGAGACCTCTCCTGTTTCTTGAGAAAGGCTTGTATTGCTATATACTTTCCTCTTAGGACTGCCTTTGCTGCATCCCAAAGATTTTGAATAGTTGTGTTTTCATTATCATTGGTTTCCATGAATTTTTTAAATTCTTTAATTTCCTGGTTGACCCATTCATTCTTTAATAGGATGCTCTTTAGCCTCCATGTATTTGAGTTCTTTCCGACTTTCCTCTTGTGATTGAGTTCTAGTTTCAAAGCATTGTGGTCTGAAAATAGGCACGGAATGATCCAAATCTTTTGGTACCGGTTGAGACCTGATTTATTACCTAGGATGTGAGCGATTGTGGAGAATGTTCCATGGGCACTAGAGATGAATGTATATTCCGTTGCTTTGGGATGGAATGTTCTGAATATTTCTGTGAAGCCCATTTGGTCCAGTGTGTCATTTAAGGTCTTTATTTCCTTGTTGATCTTTTGCTTAGATGATCTGTCCATTTCAGTGAGGGGGGTGTTAAAGTCCCCCACTATTATTGTATTGCTGTCGATGTGTTTCTTTGCTTTTGTTATTAATTGCCTTATATAATTGGCTGCTCCCATGTTAGGGGCATAGATATTTACAATTGTTAGATCTTCTTGTTGGATAGACCCTTTAAGTAGGATATAGTGTCCTTCCTCATCTCTTATTACAGTCTTTGGTTTAAAATCTAATTTGTCTGATATAAGGATTGCCACCCCAGC
>NW_028005558.1:0-200 GCF_054177405.1 Leptonychotes weddellii | reverse complement strand
TTTTTTTTTTTTTTAAAGATTTTTATTTATTTATTTGACAGAGAGAGACACAGCGAGAGAGGGAACACAAGCAGGGGGAGTGGGAGAGGGAGAAGCAGGCTCCCTGCAGAGCAGGGAGCCCGATGCGGGACTCGATCCCAGGACCCTGGGATCATGACCTGAGCTGAAGGCAGTCGCTTAACCAACTGAGCCACCCAGGC
>NW_028005557.1:0-200 GCF_054177405.1 Leptonychotes weddellii | reverse complement strand
TTTTTTTTTTTTTTAAAGATTTTATTTATTTATTTGAGACAGAGAGAATGAGATACAGAGAGCATGAGAGGGAGGAGGGTCAGAGGGAGAAGCAGACTCCCTGCTGAGCAGGGAGCCCGATGCGGGACTCGATCCCGGGACTCCAGGATCATGACCTGAGCCGAAGGCAGTCGCTTAACCAACTGAGCCACCCAGGCGCC
>NW_028005556.1:0-200 GCF_054177405.1 Leptonychotes weddellii | reverse complement strand
TTTTTTTTTTTTTTAAAGATTTTATTTATTTATTTGAGACAGAGAGAATGAGATACAGAGAGCATGAGAGGGAGGAGGGTCAGAGGGAGAAGCAGACTCCCTGCCGAGCAGGGAGCCCGATGCGGGACTCGATCCCAGGACTCCAGGATCATGACCTGAGCCGAAGGCAGTCGCTTAACCAACTGAGCCACCCAGGCGCC
>NW_028005555.1:0-200 GCF_054177405.1 Leptonychotes weddellii | reverse complement strand
GATTTTTTTTTTTATTCTTATGTTAATCCCCATACATTACATCATTAGTTTTAGATGAAGTGTTCCATGATTCATTGTTTGTGCATAACACCCAGTGCTCCATGCAGAATGTGCCCTCCTCAATACCCACCACCAGGCTAACCCATCCTCCCACCCCCCTCCCCTCTAGAACCCTCAGTTTGTTTTTCAGAGTCCATCGT
>NW_028005554.1:0-200 GCF_054177405.1 Leptonychotes weddellii | reverse complement strand
TTTTTTTTTTTTTTAAAGATTTTATTTATTTATTTGAGACAGAGAGAATGAGAGACAGAGAGCATGAGAGGGAGGAGGGTCAGAGGGAGAAGCAGACTCCCTGCCGAGCAGGGAGCCCGATGCAGGACTCGATCCCGGGACTCCAGGATCATGACCTGAGCCGAAGGCAGTCGCTTAACCAACTGAGCCACCCAGGCGCC
>NW_028005553.1:0-200 GCF_054177405.1 Leptonychotes weddellii | reverse complement strand
TTTTTTTTTTTTTTAAAGATTTTATTTATTTATTTGAGAGAGAGAGAATGAGAGACAGAGAGCATGAGAGGGAGGAAGGTCAGAGGGAGAAGCAGACTCCCTGCCGAGCAGGGAGCCCGATGCGGGACTCGATCCCGGGACTCCAGGATCATGACCTGAGCCGAAGGCAGTCGCTTAACCAACTGAGCCACCCAGGCGCC
>NW_028005552.1:0-200 GCF_054177405.1 Leptonychotes weddellii | reverse complement strand
TTTTTTTTTTTTTTAAAGATTTTATTTATTTATTTGAGAGAGAGAGAATGAGAGACAGAGAGCATGAGAGGGAGGAGGGTCAGAGGGAGAAGCAGACTCCCTGCCGAGCAGGGAGCCCGATGCAGGACTCGATCCCGGGACTCCAGGATCATGACCTGAGCCGAAGGCAGTCGCTTAACCAACTGAGCCACCCAGGCGCC
>NW_028005551.1:0-200 GCF_054177405.1 Leptonychotes weddellii | reverse complement strand
TAATTTTTTTTTATTCTTATGTTAATCCCCATACATTACATCATTAGTTCTAGATGAAGTGTTCCATGATTCATTGTTCGTGCACAACACCCAGTGCTCCATGCAGAACGTGCCCTCCTCAACACCCACCACCAGGCCAACCCATCCTCCCACCCCCCTCCCCTCTAGAACCCTCAGTTTGTTTTTCAGAGTCCATCTTC
>NW_028005550.1:0-200 GCF_054177405.1 Leptonychotes weddellii | reverse complement strand
TTTTTTTTTAAGATTTTATTTATTTATTTGACAGAGAGAGACAGCGAGAGAGGGAACACAAGCAGGGGGAGTGGGAGAGGGAGAAGCAGGCTCCTGGCTGAGCAGGGAGCCCGATGCGGGACTCGATCCCAGGACCCTGGGATCATGACCTGAGCCGAAGGCAGACGCTTAACCGACTGAGCCACCCAGGCGCCCTGTTT
>NW_028005549.1:0-200 GCF_054177405.1 Leptonychotes weddellii | reverse complement strand
TTTTTTTTTTTAAAGATTTTATTTATTTATTTGAGAGAGAGAATGAGATAGAGAGAGAGAGCATGAGAGGGGGGAGGGTCAGAGGGAGAAGCAGACTCCCCGCCGAGCAGGGAGCCCGATGCGGGACTCGATCCCGGGACTCCAGGATCATGACCTGAGCCGAAGGCAGTCGCTTAACCAACTGAGCCACCCAGGCGCCC
>NW_028005548.1:0-982 GCF_054177405.1 Leptonychotes weddellii | reverse complement strand
CTTTTTGTTGTCTGATTGCTGTTGCTGGGAGTTCTGGTACTATGTTGAACAATAGTGGCGAGAGTGGGCATCCTTGACGAGTTCCTGATCTTAAAGGAAAGGCTCTCAGCTTTTCCCCATTGAAGATGATATTCGCTGTGGGTTTTTCAGAGATGGATTTTATGAACTTGAGGAATGTTCCCTCTATCCCTATACTCTGAAGAGTTTTAATCAGGAAAGGATGTTATATTTTGTCAAATGCTTTTTCTGCATCAATTGAGAGGACCATATAGCTCTCCCTCCTCTGATTAATGTGTTCTTTCACATTGATTGATTTGCGAATGTTGAACCACCCTTGCATCCGGGGATAAATCCTACTCGATCGTGGTGGATGATCCTTTTAATGTATTGCTGGATCCTATTAGCTAGGATTTTGTTGAGGATTTTGGAATCCATATTCATCAGGGATATCGGTCTGAAATTCTCCTTCTTGATGGGGTCTTTGCCTGGTTTGGGGATTAAGGTAATGCTGGCCTCATAGAATGACTTTGGAAGTTTTCCTTCTGTTTCTATTTTGGAAACAGCTTCAGGAGATTAGGTATTATTTCTTCTTTGAATGTTTGGTAGAATTCCCTAGGGAATCCATCAGGCCCTGGACTCTTGTTTTGGGGAGGTTTTTGATCACTGCTTCAATCTTGTTACTGGTTATTGGCCTATTCAGGTTGTCAATTTCTTCCTGTTTCAGTCTTGGCAGCTTATAGGTTTCCAGGAATGCATCCATTTCATCCAGATTGCTCAGTTTATTGGCATATAGTTGTTGATAATAATTTCTAATAATTGTCTCTATTTCCTTGGTGTTAGTCGTGATCTCTCCCCTTTCATCCATAATTTTATTAATTTGGGTCCTTTCTCTTTTCTTTTGGATAAGTCTGGCCAGTGGTTTATCGATCCTATTAATTCTTTCAAAGAACCAACTTCTCGTTTTGTTGATCTGATCTACTGT
>NW_028005547.1:0-200 GCF_054177405.1 Leptonychotes weddellii | reverse complement strand
TTTTTTTTTTTTTAAAGATTTTATTTATTTATTTGAGACAGAGAGAATGAGAGACAGAGAGCATGAGAGGGAGGAGGGTCAGAGGGAGAAGCAGACTCCCCGCCAAGCAGGGAGCCCGATGCGGGACTCGATCCCGGGACTCCAGGATCATGACCTGAGCCGAAGGCAGTCGCTTAACCAACTGAGCCACCCAGGCGCCC
>NW_028005546.1:0-200 GCF_054177405.1 Leptonychotes weddellii | reverse complement strand
TTTTTTTTTTTTTAAAGATTTTATTTATTTATTTGAGACAGAGAGAATGAGAGACAGAGAGCACGAGAGGGAGGAGGGTCAGAGGGAGAAGCAGACTCCCCGCCGAGCAGGGAGCCCGATGCGGGACTCGATCCCGGGACTCCAGGATCATGACCTGAGCCGAAGGCAGTCGCTTAACCAACTGAGCCACCCAGGCGCCC
>NW_028005545.1:0-200 GCF_054177405.1 Leptonychotes weddellii | reverse complement strand
TGGCGGAGGAGTAGGAGACCTGGATTTCGTCTCCTCTCAGGAATTCAGCTGGATAGGGATCAAACCATTCTGAACACCTACAAACTCAACAGGAGATCGAAGAAAAGAAGAGCAACAACTCTCTCATCAGAAAAGCGACCACTTTCTGGAAGGTAGGACGTGCGGAGAAGTGAATCCGAGGCGATATTCGGGAGGATAGA
>NW_028005544.1:0-200 GCF_054177405.1 Leptonychotes weddellii | reverse complement strand
TTTTTTTTTTTTTAAGATTTTATTTATTTATTTGAGAGTGAGAGAGTGAGAGACAGAGAGCATGAGAGGGAGGAGGGTCAGAGGGAGAAGCAGACTCCCTGCCGAGCAGGGAGCCCGATGCGGGACTCGATCCCGGGACTCCAGGATCATGACCTGAGCCGAAGGCAGTCGCTTAACCAACTGAGCCACCCAGGCGCCCG
>NW_028005543.1:0-200 GCF_054177405.1 Leptonychotes weddellii | reverse complement strand
TTTAAGCAATTCAAAAGGGTGTATAATAAGTATTTTTCTCATATATTTGGGTAAATGTGGTAAACTAGTGGGGCCTGGCTGGCTCTTTCAGTAGAGCTGCAACTCTGGATCTCAGAGTTGTTAAGTTTGAGCACGATGTTGTGTGTTGAGATTCCTTAAAAATAAGATCTCTTAAAAAATTACCCTTGCTAGATGAATAG
>NW_028005542.1:0-200 GCF_054177405.1 Leptonychotes weddellii | reverse complement strand
TTATTCATCTAGCAAGGGTAATTTTTTAAGAGATCTTATTTTTAAGGAATCTCAACACACAACATCGTGCTCAAACTTAACAACTCTGAGATCCAGAGTTGCAGCTCTACTGAAAGAGCCAGCCAGGCCCCACTAGTTTACCACATTTACCCAAATATATGAGAAAAATACTTATTATACACCCTTTTGAATTGCTTAAG
>NW_028005541.1:0-200 GCF_054177405.1 Leptonychotes weddellii | reverse complement strand
TGCAAAAGCTTTTTATCTTGATGAAGTCCCAATAGTTCATTTTTGCCCTTGCTTCCCTTGCCTTTGGCGATGTTTCTAGGAAGAAGTTGCTTCGGCTGAGGTCAAAGAGGTTGCTGCCTGTGTTCTCCTTTAGGATTTTGATGGACTCCTGTCTCACATTGAGGTCTTTCAACCATTTGGAGTCTATTTTTGTGTGTGGT
>NW_028005540.1:0-200 GCF_054177405.1 Leptonychotes weddellii | reverse complement strand
TTTTTTTTTTTTTAAAGATTTTTATTTATTTATTTTGAGACAGAGAGAATGAGAGACAGAGAGCATGAGAGGGAGGAGGGTCAGAGGGAGATGCAGACTCCCTGCCGAGCAGGGAGCCCGATGCGGGACTCGATCCCGGGACTCCAGGATCATGACCTGAGCCGAAGGCAGTCGCTTAACCAACTGAGCCACCCAGGCGC
>NW_028005539.1:0-200 GCF_054177405.1 Leptonychotes weddellii | reverse complement strand
TTTTTTTTTTTTTTTTAAAGATTTTATTTATTTGAGACAGAGAGAATGAGAGAGACAGAGAGCACATGAGAGGGGGGAGGGTCAGAGGGAGAAGCAGGCTCCCTGCCGAGCAGGGACCCGATGCGGGACTCGATCCCGGGACTCCAGGATCATGACCTGAGCCGAAGGCAGTCGCTTAACCAACTGAGCCACCCAGGCGC
>NW_028005538.1:0-200 GCF_054177405.1 Leptonychotes weddellii | reverse complement strand
AGATGGACTCTGAAAAACAAACTGAGGGTTCTAGAGGGGAGGGGGGTGGGAGGATGGGTTGGCCTGGTGGTGGGTGTTGAGGAGGGCACGTTCTGCATGGAGCACTGGGTGTTGTGCACGAACAATGAATCATGGAACACTTCATCTAGAACTAATGATGTAATGTATGGGGATTAACATAAGAATAAAAAAAAAAAATT
>NW_028005537.1:0-982 GCF_054177405.1 Leptonychotes weddellii | reverse complement strand
CCCTTTCTCCACAACCTCTCCAACATTTGTTGTTTCTTTCCCTGTCCATTTTTGCCATTCTAACTGGTATAAGGTGGTATCTCAATGTGGTTTTGATTTGAATTTCCCTGATGGCTAATGATGATGAACATTTTTTCATGTGTCTGTTAGCCATTTGTATGTCTTCTTCAGAGAAGTGTCTTTTCATATCTTCTGCCCATTTTTTGACTTGATTATTTGTTTTTTGGGTGCTGAGTTTGAGAAGTTCTTTATAGATCTTGGATACCAGCCCTTTATCTGTAGAGTCATTTGCAAATATCTTCTCGCATTCTGTGGGTGGCTTCTTTGTTTTGTTGACCGTTTCCTTTGCTGTGCAGAAGCTTTTTATCTTGGTGAAGTCCCAAAAGTTCATTTTTGCTTTTGTTTCACTAGCTTTTGGAGATTAAACAACTTTTCTAAAGGAAAAGTGAGAAAGAACCCTATTGATTATAGTAATAGAATAATCCTTCACAAACAGAATTGAGAAATCAGATCAATTCAAATGGATTAAATAACAGCTTAATACATGCAAAATTAAGTCATTAATAATAATAATAATTTAGTTTCATTCAATCATTCCTCTGTTTTTTTGTTTGTTTTGAGAGGCAGGGGGCAGAGGGAGAAGGACAAGCAGACTCCACACCCAGCACGGGGCCCAACACAGGGATCGATCTCACAACCCTGGGATCATGACCTGAGCTGAAATCAAGCATTGGACACTTAACCAAGTGAACCACCCAGGCGCCCCTCATTCCTCTGTTAATGGTGGTTATTCATGTTGATTTTTTGTTTTTAATTTTTTCTTCACCATTAACAATGCTACCATATATCCTTCTACCTAGATTTTTATCTATTGCCTCTTTAATGCTTTTAGGATAGATTCTCAAGAAATGAATTCCTGGGTAGAGAATTTATGTATTTTCATTTCTTTTTTTTTAAAGCTTTCAAAAAGCTTTTTTTTTTT
>NW_028005536.1:0-200 GCF_054177405.1 Leptonychotes weddellii | reverse complement strand
TTTTTTTTTTAAAGATTTTATTTATTTATTTGAGACAGAGAGAATGAGAGAGACAGAGAGCACATGAGAGGGGGGAGGGTCAGAGGGAGGAGCAGACTCCCTGCAGAGCAGGGAGCCCGATGCGGGACTCGATCCCGGGACTCCAGGATCATGACCTGAGCCGAAGGCAGTCGCTTAACCAACTGAGCCACCCAGGCGCC
>NW_028005535.1:0-200 GCF_054177405.1 Leptonychotes weddellii | reverse complement strand
TCTGGGAGTGCTGTGCACACGGAAGTGTCCGGCCAGAAGACTCTGATCTATTATTAGTGCCCCAGGGAGGTGTCAGGGAAGCCGCGGGACTTGGGGTGCTGCTGGCCACACCGCCCTGCAGCAGCCTGGTCCCCGAGAAGCTGTGTGCGGGGCGGAGCCTGGTGCGGGAGAAGCCTCATGCCCCCCAGGAGCCTGCTGGG
>NW_028005534.1:0-200 GCF_054177405.1 Leptonychotes weddellii | reverse complement strand
TCTTTTTTTTTTTTTAAAGATTTTATTTATTTATTTGAGACAGAGAGAATGAGAGACACAGAGCATGAGAGGGAGGAGGGTCAGAGGGAGAAGCAGACTCCCCGCCAAGCAGGGAGCCCGATGCGGGACTCGATCCCGGGACTCCAGGATCATGACCTGAGCCGAAGGCAGTCGCTTAACCAACTGAGCCACCCAGGCGC
>NW_028005533.1:0-200 GCF_054177405.1 Leptonychotes weddellii | reverse complement strand
TAGTTTTTTTTTTATTCTTATGTTAATCCCCATACATTACATCATTAGTTTTAGATGAAGTGTTCCATGATTCATTGTTTGTGCATAACACCCAGTGCTCCATGCAGAATGTGCCCTCCTCAATACCCACCACCAGGCTAACCCATCCTCCCACCCCCCTCCCCTCTAGAACCCTCAGTTTGTTTTTCAGAGTCCATCGT
>NW_028005532.1:0-200 GCF_054177405.1 Leptonychotes weddellii | reverse complement strand
CCCCCCTTTGCTCGCCTTGGCCTTGGGGGGCACAGGGAGGCCCTTGTCACCCTCGCTGTCAGAGCTGCAGCCGCTGACATCCGTGAGAAGAAATCACCATTTTGGTATTAATGTTTTTTCAGTAACATTTTATATCTGAGTCTGGTGATTTTTGTGGATTGATTTTTTTTTTTTTTTTTTTTTTTTTTTTTTTTTTTTTT
>NW_028005531.1:0-200 GCF_054177405.1 Leptonychotes weddellii | reverse complement strand
TTTTTTTTTTTTTTTTTTTAAAGATTTTATTTATTTATTTGACAGAGAGAGACACAGCGAGAGAGGGAACACCAGCAGGGGGAGGGGGAGAGGGAGAAGCAGGCTCCCCGCAGAGCAGGGAGCCCGATGTGGGACTCGATCCCAGGACCCTGGGATCATGACCTGAGCCGAAGGCAGTCGCTTAACCAACTGAGCCACCC
>NW_028005530.1:0-200 GCF_054177405.1 Leptonychotes weddellii | reverse complement strand
CGCCTGGGTGGCTCAGTTGGTTAAGCGACTGCCTTCGGCTCAGGTCATGATCCTGGAGTCCCGGGATCGAGTCCCGCATCGGGCTCCCTGCTCGGCGGGGAGTCTGCTTCTCCCTCTCCCACTCCCCGTTTGTGTTCCCTCTCTCGCTGTGTCTTTCTCTGTCAAATAAATAAATAAAATCTTTAAAAAAAAAAAAAAAT
>NW_028005529.1:0-200 GCF_054177405.1 Leptonychotes weddellii | reverse complement strand
TTTTTTTTTTTTTAAGATTTTATTTATTTATTTGAGAGTGAGAGAGTGAGAGACAGAGAGCATGAGAGGGAGGAGGGTCAGAGGGAGAAGCAGACTCCCTGCCGAGCAGGGAGCCCGATGCGGGACTCGATCCCGGGACTCCAGGATCATGACCTGAGCCGAAGGCAGTCGCTTAACCAACTGAGCCACCCAGGCGCCCA
>NW_028005528.1:0-200 GCF_054177405.1 Leptonychotes weddellii | reverse complement strand
TTTTTTATTCTTATGTTAATCCCCATACATTACATCATTAGTTTTAGATGTAGTGTTCCATGATTCATTGTTTGTGCATAACACCCAGTGCTCCATGCAGAATGTGCCCTCCTCAATACCCACCACCAGGCTAACCCATCCTCCCACCCCCCTCCCCTCTAGAACCCTCAGTTTGTTTTTCAGAGTCCATCGTCTCTCAT
>NW_028005527.1:0-200 GCF_054177405.1 Leptonychotes weddellii | reverse complement strand
TTTTTTTTTTTTTTTTTTTAAAGATTTTATTTATTTATTTGAGACAGAGAGAATGAGAGACAGAGAGCATGAGAGGGAGGAGGGTCAGAGGGAGAAGCAGACTCCCCGCCGAGCAGGGAGCCCGATGCGGGACTCGATCCCGGGACTCCAGGATCATGACCTGAGCCGAAGGCAGTCGCTTAACCAACTGAGCCACCCAG
>NW_028005526.1:0-982 GCF_054177405.1 Leptonychotes weddellii | reverse complement strand
TTATGTTCCACAAATAAGTGAAACCATATGATAATTGACTTTCTCTGCTTGACTTATTTCACTTAGCATAATCTCCTCCAGTCCCATCCACGTTGATGTAAAAGTTGGGTATTCATCCTTTCTGATGGCTGAGTAATATTCCATTGTATATATGGACCACATCTTCTTTATCCATTCATCTGTTGAAGGGCATCTCGGCTCTTTCCACAGTTTGGCTATTGCAGACATTGCTGCTAGGAACATTGGGGTGCATATGGTCCTTCTTTTCACTACATCTGTTTTTTGGGGGTAAATACCCAGGAGTGAAATTGCTGGGTCATAGGGTAGCTCCATTTTTAAATTTTTTGAGGTACCTTCACACTGTTTTCCAAAGTGGCTGTACCAACTCGTATTCCCACCAACAGTGTAAAAGGGTTCCCCTTTCTCCACAACCTCTCTAACATTTGTTGTTTCTTTCCCTGTCCATTTTGCCATTCTAACTGGTGTAACATGGTATCTCAATGTGGTTTTGATTTGAATTCCCCTGATGGCTAATGATGACGAACATTTTTTTCAAGTGTCTGTTAGTCATTTGTATGTCTTCTTCAGAGAAGTGTCTTTTCATGTCTTCTGCCCATTTTTTGACTTGATTCATTGTTTTTTGGGTGTTGAGTTTGAGAAGTTCTTTATAGATCTTGGATACCAGCCCTTTATCTGTAGTGTCATTTGCAAATATCTTCTCCCATTCCATGGGTTGCCTCTTTGTTTTGTTGACTGTTTCCTTTGCTATGCAGAAGATTTTTATCTTGATGAAGTCCCAAAAGTTCATTTTTGCTTTTGTTTCACTAGCTTTTGGAGATGTATCTTGAAAGAAGTTGTTGCAGCTGATGTCGAAGAAGTTACTGCCTATGTTCTCCTCTAGGATTTTGATGGATTCCTATCTTACATTGTGGTCTTTCATCCATTTTGAGTTTATCTTTGTGTATGGTGTTAGAGAATGGTC
>NW_028005525.1:0-200 GCF_054177405.1 Leptonychotes weddellii | reverse complement strand
TAATTTTTTTTTTTATTCTTATGTTAATCCCCATACATTACATCATTAGTTCTAGATGAAGTGTTCCATGATTCATTGTTCGTGCACAACACCCAGTGCTCCATGCAGAACGTGCCCTCCTCAATACCCACCACCAGGCCAACCCATCCTCCCACCCCCCTCCCCTCTAGAACCCTCAGTTTGTTTTTCAGAGTCCATCG
>NW_028005524.1:0-200 GCF_054177405.1 Leptonychotes weddellii | reverse complement strand
TTTTTTTTAAAGATTTTATTTATTTATTTGAGACAGAGAGAATGAGAGAGACAGAGAGCACATGAGAGGGGGGAGGGTCAGAGGGAGAAGCAGGCTCCCCGCCGAGCAGGGAGCCTGATGCGGGACTCGATCCCGGGACTCCAGGATCATGACCTGAGCCGAAGGCAGTCGCTTAACCAACTGAGCCACCCAGGCGCCCC
>NW_028005523.1:0-200 GCF_054177405.1 Leptonychotes weddellii | reverse complement strand
GGTCAGAGGGAGAAGCAGACTCCCCGCTGAGCAGGGAGCCCGATGCAGGGCTTGATCCCAGGACCCTGGTACCATGAACCTCAGCCAAAGGCAGACACTTAACCGACTGAGCCACCCAGGCACCCCTCCTTGCTCATATTTGTAATATGTGGTTTCTCTTTTTTCCTGTTGTGTCTGGAGGTGTTTCAATTTTACTTATT
>NW_028005522.1:0-200 GCF_054177405.1 Leptonychotes weddellii | reverse complement strand
TTTTTTTTAAAGATTTTATTTATTTATTTGAGACAGAGAGAATGAGAGAGAGAGAGCACATGAGAGGGGGGAGGGTCAGAGGCAGAAGCAGGCTCCCTGCCGAGCAGGGAGCCCGATGCGGGACTCGATCCAGGGACTCCAGGATCATGACCTGAGCCGAAGGCAGTCGCTTAACCAACTGAGCCACCCAGGCGCCCTAA
>NW_028005521.1:0-200 GCF_054177405.1 Leptonychotes weddellii | reverse complement strand
TTTTTTTTAAGATTTTATTTATTCATTTGAGACACAGAGATACAGAGAGAGAGAGAGAGAAAGCATGAGCAGGGAGAGAGGCAGAGGGAGAGGGAGAAGCAGGCTCCTCGCTGAGCCAGGAGCCCGATGCGGGGCTCGATCCCAGGACCCTGGGATCATGACCTGAGCCGAAGGCAGACGCTTAACCATCTGAGCCACCC
>NW_028005520.1:0-200 GCF_054177405.1 Leptonychotes weddellii | reverse complement strand
AGATGGACTCTGAAAAACAAACTGAGGGTTCTAGAGGGGAGGGGGGTGGGAGGATGGGTTGGCCTGGTGGTGGGTATTGAGGAGGGCACGTTCTGCATGGAGCACTGGGTGTTGTGCACGAACAATGAATCATGGAACACTTCATCTAGAACTAATGATGTAATGTATGGGGATTAACATAAGAATAAAAAAAAAAAAGT
>NW_028005519.1:0-200 GCF_054177405.1 Leptonychotes weddellii | reverse complement strand
TTTTTTTTTTTAAAGATTTTATTTATTTATTTGAGAGAGAGAGAATGAGAGACAGAGAGCACGAGAGGGAAGAGGGCAGAGGGAGAAGCAGACCCCCTGCTGAGCAGGGAGCCCGATGTGGGACTCGATCCCGGGACTCCAGGATCATGACCTGAGCCGAAGGCAGTCGCTTAACCAACTGAGCCACCCAGGCGCCCTAA
>NW_028005518.1:0-200 GCF_054177405.1 Leptonychotes weddellii | reverse complement strand
TTTTTTTTTTTTTTAAGATTTTATTTATTTATTTGAGAGAGAGAGAATGAGAGAGAGCAAGCACATGAGAGGGGGGAGGGTCAGAGGGAGAAGCAGACTCCCTGCCGAGCAGGGAGCCCGATGCGGGACTCGATCCAGGGACTCCAGGATCATGACCTGAGCCGAAGGCAGTCGCTTAACCAACTGAGCCACCCAGGCGC
>NW_028005517.1:0-200 GCF_054177405.1 Leptonychotes weddellii | reverse complement strand
TTTTTTTTTTTTTTAAAGATTTTATTTATTTATTTGACAGAGAGAGACACAGCGAGAGAGGGAACACAAGCAGGGGGAGTGGGAGAGGGAGAAGCAGGCTCCCCGCAGAGCAGGGAGCCCGATGCGGGACTCGATCCCAGGACCCTGGGATCATGACCTGAGCTGAAGGCAGTCACTTAACCAACTGAGCCACCCAGGCG
>NW_028005516.1:0-200 GCF_054177405.1 Leptonychotes weddellii | reverse complement strand
TTTTTTTTTTTTTTAAAGATTTTATTTATTTATTTGACAGAGAGAGACACAGCGAGAGAGGGAACACAAGCAGGGGGAGTGGGAGAGGGAGAAGCAGGCTCCCCGCAGAGCAGGGAGCCCGATGCGGGACTCGATCCCAGGATCCTGGGATCATGACCTGAGCTGAAGGCAGTCGCTTAACCAACTGAGCCACCCAGGCG
>NW_028005515.1:0-982 GCF_054177405.1 Leptonychotes weddellii | reverse complement strand
TTATTTTATCAATCCCAATGCAGGTGATAGATTCGCAGCCTGTTTACTGAAAGAAGTTAGGCAGACGAGCTAGTTTGTCAGAATATCTGGATGGCTACATCAATCTGCTGTTTAAATTTATCTCAGGTTCAAGCATGATTTCTACAGTCTATCTTGCTTAAAATATATTTGAATTGTTTTAAATATTTATCTTTCTGAAGTGAAAAGGGAAAACAATTGTTGCAACTTTCCTTCCTGGATATACCTACAGTGAAGCCTTCTTTTGGTTTGGTTTGGTTTGAATGTAATGTTTATCTATCTATCATCTATCTATCTTTTTATTTATTTTAGAAAGAGAGAGAGCACAAGCAGAAAGAGCAGAGGGAGAGGGAGAGACGATCTCAAGCTGACTCCATGAGAAGCACAGAGCCCGACGTGGGGCTCAATCCCAGGACCCCGAGATCATGACCTGAGCCAAAACCAAGAGTTGGACACTCAACTGACTGAGCCGCCCAGGTGCCTGGAAGTCTTGTTGTTTTTTGTTTTTGTTTTTTTTTAACATTCTTAGTTTATTGATCCTCTCATGAAAAATCTGCACAACCAGATAAAGCCACTGCAGCATCTTTACTCCTTCTTCTTTTTGCCAGCACCAACATTGGCTTTTGCAGTCCCCCTGACTTTCTTCATTCTGTTCTTGCGTTCCTTTCACTGTTTTCTTGATGTCTTTTTCTTCTCATACAGGCCATGTCTTGCAAGTCTGTGTTTGGGTTCATTTTTCTTTGCATAATCCAAGGAATCATATACCATGCCAAAGCCGGTTGTCTTGCCACCACCAAAATGGGTTCTGAATCCAAACACAAATATGACATCTGGTGTGGTCTTGTACATTTTGGCTAGTTTTTCCCGAATTTCTGTCTTAGGTACTGTTGCCTTTCCGGGGTGAAGAACATCAATGACCATCTGTTTCCGCTGAAGTAGTCGGTTAGTCATGAACTTCCTGGTC
>NW_028005514.1:0-12085 GCF_054177405.1 Leptonychotes weddellii | reverse complement strand
AGTGTGGAGGTTCCTCAAAAATTTAAAAATAGAGCTGCCCTATGACCCAGCAATTGTACTACTGGGTATTTACCCCAAAGACACAGATGTAGTGAAAAGAAGGGCCATATGCACCCCAACGTTCATAGCAGCAATGTCCACAATAGCCAAACTGTGGAAAGAGCCGAGATGCCCTTCAACAGATGAATGGATAAGGAAGATGTGGTCCATATATACAATGGAATATTACTCAGCCATCAGAAAGGATGAATACCCAACTTTTACATCAACATGGATGGGACTGGAGGAGATTAGGTTAAGTGAAATAAGTCAAGCAGAGAAAGTCAATTATCATATGGTTTCACTTATCTGTGGAACATAAGGAATAGCATGGAGGACATTAGGAGAAGGAAGGGAAAAATGGGGGGGGTGGGAATTGGAGAGAGAGATGAACCATGAGAGACTGTGGACTCTGAGAAACAAACAGGGTTTTAGAGGGGAGAGGGGAAGGGGGATTGGTTAGCCTGGTGATGGGTATTAATGAGGGCACGTACTGCATGGAGCACTGGGTTTTCTATGAAAACAGTGGATCGTGGATCACCACATCAAAAACCAATGATGTATTGTATGGTGACTAACATAACATAATAAAATTAAAAAAAATATATTGCATTTTGGAATGTTTTATTCCTCTGTTAGTCCCAAAATTTTTCTCTAGTTTGTTCATATCAAGTTAAACTGCTTTCTTTGTATATATGTAGAAATATTATGACTCATATAATGGGATAAATCTTATATATTGAGTGCTCCCTCTTTGGTTAACAGAATATATACTTTATTTGAAATTTCTTGTTTTGGTTTTAACATAACTGACTAGCTCTTTAACCTGGTTGAGGCAAAGCTAGATTGATGTTTACTGGTTATGGTTCAAGAACCATTCCAAACCCAGAAGGTGTTAAGAATGTTCGCCAAATTGGGGTGCCTGGGTGGCTCAGTCAGTTAAATGTGTGCCTTCAGCTCAGGTCATGATCCTGGGGTCCTGGGATGGAGCCTTGCATCTGGCTCCTTGTTGGGCCTGCTTCTCTCTCTCCCTCTGCCTGCTACTCCCTCTGCTTGAACTCTCTCTCTGTCAAATAAATAAAAAAAATCTTAACAAATAAAAAAAAGAATGTTGGCCAAATGGCTGGTATGTGTGCTGCACATTCAAGTAATTATAGATTTTTTTAAAAGAGGGAGTTCATATCATGTATTTAAATACATTAGTGTTGAGAATACCTTATTGACTTAATTATGAAGATAAGTTTCCTTCCCAAACCAGTAGCATATAGCCATCTAATGTATACTTTTTTTCCTTATGGAGTAAAGAACTTAGGAATTGTTCAGCACATCCAGATGCAAACAAATGTGATTAGTTACAAGCTTATTTTACCGAATAAGCAGATTCAGTTCCACTAAGGACTTTGTTATGATCATCCAACTCCAGTAGGAATTAATAGGCAACACAAATAAGCCTTCGATTTGTGGGCTAAACAGTATTTTTTTTTCATTACAAAACTAATACGTTTCTTTAATTCTGGTTTGAAAAATTATCAGCATTAAACACTGATTTACAAGGTCATTATTTTTTAGTTACCCTTTTCTAAAAGTATATATTGTCTATTTAAAATTAAATTTGAGTCAATTTGCATTAATGTTTTTGTAAATACGTTATATTCACTGAGTTCACTGGAATGGCTGTGATGTCCTCATGTACCAAAGTGAAAAATGGTAGGAGAAACGGCACACATAGTTTGAATGCCTAGAAAAATCATCAGTGTGCTGACCATGTCCTGGGAATAAGGTTGGCACTCTTGAAAGCCTCAGGAACCGTTGGTGGACAGGAATGCTGTCACATTGGAAGGAGCTCTAGGCAGTCTGTCCTTGTAACATTTCATTTCATTACCACATTTGAGGCTTCCTCTCAGTTTCAGTCTGCACTTCATTTGCTTTCTCTCTCCCTCTGAAAGAAACCACACAAACGTCCACGCCAAGGTACTCAGCAAGGGCACTCATCATGTTTGGTGATATTATTCTAGAGAAAAGCACCAAAAGGAAAAAAATATATAATCCTTTAGGAGGAGTCAAAAAGACTTCTTTGCAAAGATTACTTTTTTTTTTTAAGATTTTATTTATTTATTTGACAGAGATAGAGAGAGAGCACAAGTAGGCAGAAAGGCAAGCAGAAGGAGAGGGAGAAGCAGGCTCCTCGCCGAGCTGGGAGCCCAATGCGGGGCTTGATCCCAGGACCCTGGGATCATGACCTAAGCTGAAGGTAGACGCTTAACCAATTGAACCACCCAGGTGGCTCACAAAGATTACTTTTGAATTACATAAAGTGTGAGTTGTCAGTTATTCAGGTTGTGCATGTGTGGCTAAATGAGGGATAAGTTCAGTCCTACATCCAGGGAGATTTGAAAAGCCCCAGTGCTCAGGCCACAATTTTTCCATATCTTACACCCACTGTGTAAGAGTGGAAAAGACTATGTACATCTTTATTTACTAGACTAACAAATAGTAGCAACAACTAGAATGAAAACCACACTGATGAAAGCAGAATTCCTTGGGGATAGGGCCCAGGCATGAGTAGTTTTCAGTGTTCCCCAGGAGATGTCAACCAGCCCCCGAGGTTGAGAACCATTGCTTTGGTTCCTTGAAGACAGAGAAACTGTATCTTCAGCTCGGTTCTGCTCAACTTTACTCCACTTAGCAAATATTTATTTTGTGCATATTCTGTGTTAGGTAATGTACTAAGTCTGGAGCATGAAGCAGGAAACAATTGAAAAAAAATGTGTCCTGTCCTGCTGGAGCATGCAGCCTAGCAAGGAGGACAGATGTTAGTTACAGGAGCAACCATAGGTGTGATGACTGCTACAAATGGCAGGTACACAAGAATATGTTGAGTAAGATATAACTAGTAAAGAAAGTCCTGGATTTATTAATAACATAATCTTTTTTTTGGGGGGGTGTTCCAGTTTTTATTTATTTATTATGTTATGTTAATCACCATACATTACATCATTAGTTTTTGATGTAGTGTTCCATGATTCATTGTTTGCGTATAACACCCAGTGCTCCATTCAGTACGTGCCCTCTTTAATACCCATCACCAGGCTAACACATCCCACCACCCCCTCCCCTCTAGAACCCTCAGTTTGTTTTTCAGAGTCTATAGTCTCTCATGGTTCGTCTCCCCCTCCTATTTCCCCCGCTTAATTCTTCCCCTTCTGCTATCTTCTTTTTTTTTTTTTTTAACATATAATGTATTATTTGTTTCAGAGGTATAGGTCTGTGTAAGACTGTTGAATCACAGACCTGTAACATAGTCTTATAATACTGGATCACTGATTGTGTTTTCTATTCTGCTAGTAACTGATAACAAGGAGAGGAGTATGTCCTGATGGTAAGAACTTCAGGTCCGTAATCAGATTTGAATCTTTGGTTTGAAACTTTGCTCCAGCACTTATTAGCTCTTTAACCCTTTACAAATTACTTATTCTTTTTAAGTCACACAGGTTTTTTTTAAGATTTTATGTATTTGAGAGAGAGAGAGAGACCGAGAGAGCA
The DNA here is from genome assembly GCF_054177405.1 of Leptonychotes weddellii. Lineage (NCBI taxonomy): Eukaryota > Metazoa > Chordata > Mammalia > Carnivora > Phocidae > Leptonychotes > Leptonychotes weddellii. Next base: position 8,503 of record NW_028005514.1, on the reverse strand, counting down.
GGAGCAGGGGGAGAGGCAGAGGCAGAGGGAGAAGCAGACTCCCAACTGAGCAGGGAGCCCAACGTGGAGCTTGATCCCAGGACCCCGGGATCATGACCTGAGGCAAAGGCAGACACTTAACAGACTGAGCCATGCAGATGCCTCTAAGTCACACATTTTTTAAGTGTGATAAAATGCATGTAAACTGTCAAGCAGAATCTGGCACCTGCAGGCACTGGATGAATGTTAGATTTTGTTCTGTATTCTCTCTGGAGGAGACAGTGCACCGGGACAGAATCCATCCACAAATACTCTGGAGCTCATAGAGTTGCCTTGCATGAAGTTGTAGGTGCTCTTTCACTAAATTAAATGAGGAACTTGCCAAATATCCTTAATATTCTTCTGGCAATGCGCTTAGTTTTTTTAAATTCTTAATTCTCAAAACAAAATTCTCCATTACTTGAACTAAAAGAATTCACACACACACAAAAATTGAGGGGGTGCTATTTGTCTCCATTGAGGTAAATAATTTGTATTCTGTAAGGCTTAATAGTTGCTAAATTTTCTCAGTGTCTGGATTAACAAAGACACAGCTAGCAATAGTCCAATAAATTGTCCCAGTGTTATTAAAGTAGTTGCTCTTATCATTTAAAAAAATAAAAAACTAATGTAATGTACGGTGATGAACATAACATAATTAAATATATATATATATATATGTTGCTTTCTGGCAAAAGAGGTAGTAATGATAGGGCATTTTGTTCAAAAATAACCAAAATGTATGTCTTATACTTACATAAAATTATATGTCAATTATATCTCAATAAATCTGGAAAAAAATTAATCTACACATCATTGTTTCTTTCATCCCCTACTGTTATAGGATTATTAATCTTTCTTTTTCTGGAGACTTTGTTTTTAGCTTTTATGTACATAGGGACTCCAAGTTTACAAAAACCATCATTTAACATCACTGACTTCTTTGTTACTAGGCCACCCCACCTCCCCCTGCCCCAGGTGGGTCACATTCATTGTGTGATCTTGACAATCTAGCTTTAGTCCTCCCCATTCTGGAGAAGCTAACATTATATTATATGTAAAACATTATATTCAGTTGTCAGAAAAAGTTTCTTAGCAAATGCGGAAGTCTTATTTCTGCTTTCATCATTCAAAATTCTTCCTCCCATTCAAGGCTGCTCTCACCATCCAGATACACTTTCTTATCTGTTTTACTTTCTTATTTACTTATCTGTAAAGGAGATAAGAGGGAACGTGATTGAATGAATTATAGTGCATTCGTACTAACAACATTATGTAGCCAACCAAAATCACGCCTTAGATTAGTATTTAGCATGAGAAAAGTCTCATTATGTATAAAAATGTTATAAAAGTAGCTACTTCTATACCAATACACATTTACCAGAAGGGCTAAAATTGAAAAGACTGACAATGTCAAATGTTGACAAAGTTGGGGAGCAACAGGAATATAGCATGGGAATGTACATGATATAATAACTTTGGAAAAGTTCCAGTTGTTTCTCACCCTATGCCCCAACAATTCCCTTCTAGGTATTGCTCCAAGAGAAATGAAAACATATGTTCACAAAAAGATTTATACAAACATAACGTCAGCCATTTTTGCAGATAATGGCTCCCAAATGGAAGCAGCCCAGTCAGAGACTGGATGAACAAATTGTGGTATATCCACACAATGGATTACTCCCCAGTGGTAAAAGGGATAAACTATCGGTACATACAACAACACAGATGAAACTCAAAAAGTTATGTTGAATGAAGGAAGCCTTGCACGAAAGAGAACATAATTATGATTCCATTTCTATAAAATTCCAGAATAGCCAAAAGTATTATATAGTAGAAAAATCAGACCAGATTGCTTTTATGGAATGCGGGAGAGAATTGGCTGGAAGGAAGATAGTGATATTCCTTATCTTGATAGGAGGTTGGAATCACATATTTGTCAAAACTCAGCAAATATACACTTAAGATTTGTGCACTGTGTATAAATTTTACATCAAATGAAATAAAAATTTATCAATTATCTGCTTAACTCCAGAGCTTTCTAACTCTCCTGTTTAGATTTCTTTTGTAGATGCACTTCTTTCAAAATTTCTGGAAATTTGTTTCCAATAATATCACATTTTTCCTTTATGACCATTCCTTTAGCTCATGTGGAATTATTATTAATTTTTAAAAATATGTATTATGAAGACTTTCAAAGAAACAAGAGTAGAAGAATATAATGAACTGTGTGGAGTGCTGGTAAGTGATTGATATTGGTCCCTCTAGAAAAAGAATGTATATATAGTTTCCAACCTCATTTGACTTCACTGTTCACTTCGTCTCAAACATAGTAGACTTCTTTCAGGTTCTGCGGTATCCCTGAATCTTTCTGATCCCAGAGGCTTTATGTAGGATACCTAGATGCTCTTCCCATTTGCTCTTTACCTAGTTAATTCCTACTTATCTTTCGGGCATTAGTTTCAACGTCACTTCCTCTGAGAGCCTATCACTGAGTGCCCCACCCTATTCTAACTCCTATGCTCCTTATTGTCTCTCATAACACCTTCTTTTATTCTATAGTACTTAGTCACATATTATTATCAATACTTACTAATATTGTTATTTTAATAATAATGTTAAAAACAAAGAAATAAAAAATAATTTTTTAAGGAGAGAATTTACCTTTACAAAATAAAGTCCATATATGACAAGGATACAGATAATATCATATTCAACAGTCAAAAACTAAAAGCTTTTCCTCTAAGATCAGGAGCAAAACAAGGATGCCCACTCTTGCCACTTTTATTCAATGCAGCACTGGAAATCCTAGCCAGAGCAATTAGTCAAGAAATGGAAATAAAAAGCATCCGTATTGAAAAGGAAGAAATAAAACTGCCTCTATTTACAGATGACATGATATATACAGAAAACCCTAAAGACTATTGAAAAATTGTTAGAACTAATGAACACATTCAGTAAAACTGCAGGACACAAAATCAATATGCAAAAATCAGTTGTGTTTCTATACTCTAACAACAAACTCAATTTCAGAGAAATTGAGAAAATAATCCTATTTATGGGATTGTATCAAAAATAATAAAATACATAGGAATAAATTTAACCAAAGAAGTAAAAGATCTGTACACTGAAAACTATAAGGCAGTGATGAAAGTAATTGAAGAAAACACAAATAAGTGGAATGATATTCCATGCTCGTGGATTAGAAAAATCAAAATTGTAAACATGTCCATACTACCCAAAACAATCTACAGATTCAGTGCAATCCCTATAAAAATCACAATAGCATACTTCACAAGAATAGGAAAAAAAAAAAAACAGTCCTAAAATTCGTATGGAGCCATAAAAGACCTGGGATAGCCAAACCAATCTTGAGAAAGAACAAAGCTGGAGGCATCACACTTGTTGATTTCAAACCTTGTTACAAAGCTATAGTAAGAAAACAGTATAATATTGGCATAAAAAGAGACATGTAGATCAATGAAAGAACATCAAACTAAAAATCTTGTGCACAGCAAAGGAAAACCATCAACAAAATGAAAAAGTCACCTCTGGAATGGAAAAAAAAAATCTGCAAATCATATATCTGATGAAGGGATAATATTCAAAATATATAAAGAGTTCATACAACTCAAAAGCTAAAGAGCAAACCATTCAATTAATAAATAGGCAGAGGAACTTAATAGACATTTTTTCCAAAGAAGACATACAGGTGGCCATCAGATACATGAAAAAATAGTCAACATCATTAATCATCAGGGAGATGCAAAGCAAAGCCACAATGAGATATCACCTCACACCTGTTAGAGTGGTTATTGTAAGACAGGAGATAACAAATGTGGGTGAAGGTCTGGAGATAAGGGAACCCTGTGCATTGTTTGTGGGAATGTAAATTGGTGTAGCCACATACAATGGAATATTATTTAGCCATAAAAAGAAGGAAATCCTGCCATTTGTGACAACATGGGTGGACCTTGAGGACATTATGTTAAATGAAATAAGTCAGACAGAGAAAGACAAATACTGTATGACTACACTTATATGTGGAATCTAAAAAAACTAACTCAAGAACCTAAAATACATTGGGGGTTGTCAGAGGTGGGGCTTGGGGGAAATGGGAGAAGGTGGTCAAAAGGTACAAACTTCCAGCTATAAGTTAAATAGTTTCTGGAGATGTAATGTATAGCTTCGTGGCTATAGTTAACAACATGGCACTACATATTTGAATGTTGTTAAAAAGAGAAAATCTTAAAAAGCCTCATCACAAAAAAACTAAATTGTAACAATGTGAGGTGATGGATGTTAACTAACCTTAATATGGTAATCATTTTGCAAATGAACACATATCAAATCATTATTTTGTACACCTTAAACTAATACAGTGTTATAAGTTAATTATATCTCAACAAAACAGGGGTGGGGGATGCAGTATTGTAATGATGATCCCTGTAGATAATCTCAATACACACCCACAATTATTTCCTTGGGATAAAATTCTTAATTATAAAGTTGCTGGGGCAAAAGATAGGCAATTTCTAAGGCCAAATTCTTCCCAAAATGAGGAATACTTAGTGTTCTCAATATTTATGAATGTGACAATTTTTTTATACTTTATATCTATACCAACACTGCTTTAAAAAGTTTTGCTAATATACTTGGTAAAATTTATGTATATATATAAAACTTCTTTACTCATTTAGGTAGAGATTTTTGATATGTTTGTTAGCTTTTGTAATTCTGTTGTGAATTGCCTGTTCCTATCCTTTGTTTCTGTTTATGTATTAAGACTGATAATTCTGTTATATATATTGAAAATACTGTCTTTCAATTTGTTATCTCATTTTATTTTTAACATATTACATATTTAACATGGTATTTAAGAGTATAGACTATATTCAGACTACCTGGATAAAAATCTGGAATCCAGCTCTTTTGGGCTATACGACTTTGAGTGAGTTACTGAATTGCTCCATGTCTCAGTTCAGTCACCTACAAAATGGAGGTAATAATAGTATGTACCTCATATGGTTCTTAGAATTAAATAGGATGGGGGTGCCTGGGTAGCTCAGTCGGTTAAGTGTCTGCCTTCTGCTCAGGACATGATCTCAGGGTCCTGGGATCCAGCCCTGCATCAGGCTCCCTGCTCAGCGGAGAGCCTGCTTCTCCCTCTCCCTCTGCTGCTCCCCCTGCTTGTGTGCACACTCTCTGTCAAATAAATAAATAAAATAAAATAAAAAAGAATTAAATGGGATGACACTTGGGAAGTGCTTGGTCCAATCTCTGGAAAATCATGAATACTCAATCATTTTGAGAAAAATACTGTCATTTGCTGTATTTATGTTACTGGTTAGTCAAGAGGGTGCAAAATGGGCCAGAAACTTCACCTTCTGACTTACTTGGGCATACACTGAGGTTGGAAATCACAGGTGTGTGGGAGGACAGATGTGTACTGTAGGCTCATATCCTTCTTAGCCTTGAGTCTCTGCCACAGATGAGCTAAGTACATGTTACCACAATGCCCCTGATGAGAAGAGTTCAGACAGGCTCTGGGGCAAGACCTGGAGGAGCAGATGAATCTGAAAGTCCTTTGACTCTGTGCTGTCAAGTGTTGAGGCTTAATCGCTTTGCATGTTTTATGATAAAAGATGTCAACCCTGAGTGGAGAAGTGGTCAGCCAAGATTTGGAAATTATTGTGACAGTTAAAAGAGGGAAACGGATTAGCAATGTACCATAAATGGTTTAAGCAGTTGGTCTGGCTAATTAATGACATTGATGCAGAGATATCAAGCCAAGGCACACTAGTTCCATAAAGGAGGGAATTAGCACTCAGATTTTAAAAAATGTATATACACACTTACATTATGTATATATATGCATATAAATGTATTTGTGTATATAGAAATTTATTATAAATTTTACTGATATAAAGCATGTATAGTATGTGATTTATCAAATATTGTAAATTCCACATAGTCAATTGCTTCTCATAAAATACTTTTGTTGCTTTTTTGCTGCATTATTGTATCATGTATAATATTCTACTCTATAGATGTGCAACATTTGGTTATCCATTCATTAGTTTATGAATGTTTGAATTGTTTTTAGTTTTTTAAAAAAGATTTATTTATTTGAGAGAGAGAGAGAGCACACATGCACATGCGTGAGCAAGGGGAGGGAGCAGCAGAGAGGGAGAGGGAAACTCAAGAAGACTCCCTGCTGAGTGCGCAGCCCAGCATGGAGCTCCATCTCAGGACCCTGAGCTCATGACCTGAGCCAAAATCAAGAGTCTGATGCTCAACCAACTGAGCCACCCAGGAGCCCCTATTTTCACTCTTTTAGCTGTTATGAAAAATGCTGTATGAACATTTGCATACAAGTCCTTTGGGGGATGTATGTTTTCATTTCTCCGCAGTATATACCTACCAGTGAGATTCTTGGGACATGTGGAAACTCCATGTTTAACATTTTGAGGAACTGTCAAAGTATTTTCCAAAGCAGCTGCACCAATTTACAATCCCACTAGCAATGTGTGAGGGTTCTAATTTTTCCATATCTTCACCAACTTTGTTATTGTCTGTATTGTTGATTAGAGACATCCTAGTTGATTTGAAGGTTATCTCATTTTGTAATTGGAGTGTAATTAATATATGTTATATTAGTTTCAGGTGTATAAAATAATGATTCAATAATTCTATACATTTCTCAGTGCTCATCAAGATAAGTGTACTCTTAACCCCCTTTATCTATTTAACCGATCCCTCCACCTCCTCTCCAGCAACCACCAGTTTGTTCTCTGTAGAGTCTCATTTTTTATTTGTCTCTTTTTATCTTTGTTCATTTGTTTCATTTCTTAATTTCTACATGTAAGTGAAATAATGATATTTATCTTTCTCTTACTGACTCATTTCACTTAGTATTATACCCTAATTAAAAAAGATATATGCACCCCTATGTCTATTGCAACATTATTTACAATAGCCAAGATATGGAAGCAACTCAAGTGTCCAGCTGCCTGTTGTTTTTTTTTAAATAACAGCTTTATTGAGATATAATTCATATATCACAAAATTCACTCTTTCAAAATATACCATTTAGTGACTTTTAGTACATTCAGGAAGTCATTCATCACCACATTATTCCTGAATATTTTCATCATTCTCCAAAGAAACTATACCTATTAACAACCAGTCTCCATTTATCCTTCCTCAAGTCCCTGGCAACCAATGATCTACTTTCTGTCTCTGCCTATTTTGGATATTTTATATAAATGGGATAATACCATATATGGTCTTTCACATCTAGTTTTTTTTTTAAGTAGCTTGTTTTCAAGGTTCATACATATGGTAGCATGTATCAGTACTCCATTCCTTTTTATGACTGAATAATATTTCATTGTATGGATATACCACATTTCTGATCAGTTCATCAGTTGATGGACATTCATCCATTCATCACTTGAGTTGTTTCCACTTTTTAGATATTATGAAGAATGCTGTTATGAACATTTGTATACAAGTTTTTGTGTGGATGTTGTTTTCATTTCTCTTGGTTATAGATCTTGGAATAAAAATGTGGCATCTATATTTTTAAGAAACTATCAAACTATTTTCCAAAGTGGCTGCACCTTACAATCCACCAACAATGTATGAGAGTTCCAATTTCTTTACACCCTCAACCACATTTATCTGTCTATTTGAATATAGCCATGCTAGTAGGTACGAAGTTGTTTTCCATTGTGGCTTTGATTTGCATTTCCCTAATGTGCATATTGGTCATTTGTATATATTCTTTGAAAAAAATGTCTACTCAGACCTTCTGCCAATTTTTAAGTTGGGTTATTTGTCATTTAAAAAAATTTTTTTATTGTTATGTTAATCACAATACATTACATTCTTGGTTTTTGATGTAGTGTTCCATGATTCATTGTTTGTGCATAACCCCCAGTGCTCCATGCACAACGTGCCCTCTTTAATACCCATCACCAGGCTAACCCATCTTCCCACCCTCCTCCCCTCTAGAACCCTCAGTTTGTTTTTCAGAGTCCATCATCTTGCATGCTTTGTCTCCCCCTCCGATTTCCTCCCCTTCATTCTTCCCCTCCTGCTATCTTCTTTTTTTTCCTTAACATATATTGCATTATTTGTTTCAGAGGTACAGGTTTGTGATTCAACAGTCTTGCACAATTCATAGTGCTCACCATAGCACATACTCTCCCAATGTCTATCACCCAGCCACCCCATCCCTCCCACCCAACCCCCCACTCCAGCAACCCTCAGTTTGTTTCATGAGATTAAGAATTTTTCATATCAGTGAGGTCATATGATACATGTCTTTCTCTGATTGACTTATTTTGCTCAGCAAAACACCCCTCAGTTTTATCCACGTCGTTGCAAATGGCAAGATCTCATTCATTTTGATGGCTGTGTAACATTCCATTGTATATATATATACCACATCTTCTTTATCCATTCATCTGTTGATGGA
>NW_028005513.1:0-1200 GCF_054177405.1 Leptonychotes weddellii | reverse complement strand
CATTCGAAGCACAGAAGAGTAAAAGAGGAAGTGTGAGAGGGATCCTGGTTTGCTACTTCCCTCAGTGTTATTTTCAATCTCTGAGATATGCTATAAGGTCCCAATTAACTTGCAAAAAAGAACCTCCCTCCAGAGCCACATGGTAATCAATGGCAAAGTTAATTGGAATTTAGCTCTTTTAACAATTCTGTCTCAGCAGTTCCGTGGCATTCAGAGTGAAAGATGACTGTAATCAAAGCTTGGAGGATTTGAGAAAGAGACAAAGAAGAGGAGAAGGAAGAGAATTTGTAAGTGACTGAAACCGAGCGGTTCCGTTCCAAATTTCCTTTCCTATAAAGCTGCAGGTTCGGAGCTTTGAGTAGAGAAGAAACAAGATCTGGCGGAGGTTAAAGGAAGTTGATCTGGGCACAAATCTCGAGCACACCACGTATTAGCTGAGACAACCTACACACAGTATTTAGTGCTTGCATTTCTTCACAAATAAAATGGGAATAAGAATACAACAGATCAACAAAACTAGGAGCTGGTTCTTTGAAAGAATTAATAAGATTGATAAACCCCTGGCCAGACTTACCAAAAAGAAAAGAGAAAGGACCCAAATAAATAAAATCATGAACGAAAGAGGAGAGAACACAACCAACACCAAAGAAATACAAACAACCATAAGAACATATTAGGAGCAACTATATGCCAGCAAATTAGATAATCTGGAAGAAATGGAAACTACCAAAACTGAACCAGGAAGAAATAGAAAACCCGAACAGACCTATAACCACTAAGGAAATTGATGCAGTCATCAAAAATCTCCCAACAAACAAGAGCCCAGGGCGAGATGGCTTCCCAGGGGAATTCTAGCAAACATTTAAAGAAGAATTAATACCTCTTCTTCTGAAACTGTTCCAAAAAATAGAAATGGAAGGAAAACTTCCAAGCTCGTTTTATGAGGCCACCATTACCTTGATCCCAAAACCAGACAAAGACCCCATCCAAAAGGAGAATTACAGACCAATATCCCTGATGAACATGGATGCAAAAATTCTCACCAAAACACTAGCCAATAGGATCCAACAGTACATTAAAAGGATTATTCACCATGACCAAGTGGGATTTATTCCTGGGCTGCAAGGTTGGTTCAACATCTGCAAATCAATCAGTGTGATAATACATTAATAAAAGAAAGAACAAGAACCATATGATCCT
>NW_028005512.1:0-27478 GCF_054177405.1 Leptonychotes weddellii | reverse complement strand
GCCATATGCACCCCAATGTTCATAGCAGCAATGTCCGCAATAGCCAAACTGTGGAAAGAGCCAAGATGCCCTTCAACAGATGAATGGATAAAGAAGATGTGGTCCATATATACAATGGAATATTACTCAGCCATCAGAAAGGATGAATACCCAATTTTTACATCAACATGGATGGGACTGGAGGAGATTATGCTAAGTGAATAAGTCAAGCAGAGAAAGTCAATTATCATATGGTTTCACTTATTTGTGGAACATAAGGAATAGCATGGAGGACATTAGGAGAAAGAAGGGAAAAATGAAGGGAGGGGGCATCGGAGGGAGAGATGAACCATGAGAGACTATGGACTCTGAGAAACAAACAGGGTTTTAGAGGGGAGCGGGGAGTGGGGATTGGTTAGCCCGGTGATGGGTATTAAGGAGGGCACGTACTGCATGGAGCACTGGGTGTTATACGAAAACAATGGATCATGGATCACCACATCAAAAACCAATGATGTATTGTATGGTGACTAACATAACATAATAAAATTTAAAAAAAAATAGTAGTAATATATTGTGCATATAGTATATGTAAAGGTAAAATACAAAAACCAAAATGATGAGGTACATCAAAGGGACACAGAAGTCAACTCAGAGAGTTCTCAATAGCCGAAGTTGTAATGATTTAAGCAAACAATAAATAATGTAGTATTGTATTATAATACAAATTATAAAATAAATATCCATGAGTTTATATTGACATAAATAAACAACCGAATGGATGGTTGGATTACTAGACAGATAGATAAGCAGAGAACAGATAAATCTATACAGAAAGATACAAATTATCAACATCAACAGTGAAAAATGGGACATCACTTCTGATCCCACATACCTTTTTTTTTTAAAGACTTATTTATTTATTTTAGTGAGAGAGAGTGAGTTGGGGGAGTGGCAGAGGGAGAGAATCTTCAAGCAGACTTCCTGCTGAGCACAGAGTCCAACACAAGGCTCGATATCACAACTCATGAGATCATGAACTGAGCCGAAACCAAGAGTCGGAAACTTAACCGACTGAGCCAGCCAGGTGCCCCAGATCCCACATACTTTTAAAGGATAATAAAGAAATATTATGATCAACTCTATGTCTACAAATTCAACAATTTGGATGAAATGGACCATTACTTTGAAAAATACATTATAAAACCCCTCAAGAAGAAATAGATAACCTAAATAATTCAATATGTATTAAAGAAATTCAATTTGTAGTTAAAAGCCTTCCGAAAAAGGAGACTTCAAGCTGAAATGGCTTCACCGGTGAATTGTACTAAACACTTAAAGAAGAAATAATATTAATTCTATACTCTTTTCTCCAGAAAACAGAAGAAGGAACCCTTCCAAACTCATTTTAATGTATAAAAAAAGCTCCTAAAATTAAAAACTGAATTTAATAACATCACAGGATATAAGATCAATATACAAAGGTCAATAGTATTCAATAGTATTCTGCTATATAGCAGCAATAAACAACTGGAATTTGGAATTAAAAACAATATTATTGGGACGCCTGGGTGGCTCAGTTGGTTAAGCATCTGCCTTCAGCTCAGATCATGATCCCAGGGCCCTGGGATCAAGACCCACAACGGGCTCCTTACGGGAGCCTGCTTCGTGTATGCTCCTCTCTCTCTCTCTGACAAATAAATAAATAAATAAAATCTATTTTTTTAAAAAAAACATTATTTAGTATAACAAAAAGTGTTTAATTATAAAACTAACAAAATACATGCAGAATCTGTGTACTGAAACTATAAAACTTTGATGAAAAAAATAAATGAAGAGATATGCTGGTAACAGACTGGAAAACTTCATCAGGTTAAGATGTCAGTTCTCTTCAAATTGATCTATACATTCAACACAATCCTTCAAAAATTCCTGGCAATTTTTTTTTTAAAGATTTTATTTATTTATTTGACAGAGACAGAGATAGCGAGAGTAGGAACACAAGCAGCTGGAGTGGGAGAGGGAGAAGCAGGCTTCCCCCCGAGGAGGGAGCCCGATGTGGGACTCGATCCCAGGACCCTGGGATCATGACCTGAGCCGAAGGCAGACGCTCAACGACTGAGCCACCCAGGCGCCCTCCTGGCAATTTTTTATACAGATTGACAACCTAATTCTAAGATTTACATGGAAAGATAAATAAATTAGAATAGACAAAATGATTGTGAAGAAGAAGAACAAATTTGGAGGACTTACACGTACTACCTGATTTCAAGACTTACTAGCTATAGTTATTAAAACAGTATAGTATCGGCGAAAGAATAGACTCACAGAACAACAAAACAGAATAGAGTCCAGAAATAAACTAAAAAATATAGTCAGCTGACTTCTGGCAAAGGTGCAAGGGCAGTTCAATGGAGAAAGGATAGTCTTTTCAAATAATGGTGCTGGATTGAGTGGATATCCAAATGTAAAAAATGTACACCTTGACACATCTCTCATATTTTATGCAAAATAACTCAAAATAATTCATAAACTTTAATGTAAAAAAAAGTAAAACTATAAAACTTCTAGAGGCAAATACAGGAGAAAATCAGTGTGACCCTTAAGTTTAGCAAAAACATTTTTAGATAATATACTAAAAAGATAATCCATAAAAGCAAAGAATATAAATTGAACTTTATTCATATTAAAACCATTTGCACTTTGAAAGTCACTGGTAAGGGATTGAAGAGACAAGACACTGACTGGGAAAAAATATTTTCAGGTTACATATTTGAAAAAGGAGTTGGATCCAGATTTCAAAAGAGAACTCTTAAAACACAATAATAACAAAACAAGCAACCCAATTAAAAATGGGGCAAAGAGCCAAACAGACATTTCAGCCAAGAAGATAAAAGGATGGAAAAAAGACATTTAAAATATACCCCACATGATTAGTCACTGGAAAAATGCAAACATGACTGCCATGAGATACTTCTATACATTTACTCGAGTGACTGAAATGAAAACCAAACCAAACCACACAGAAAACCTCCCGAGCAATAAGGAGTGCTGGGGAGGATGAGGAACAGCTAGAATTCTCACACACGGCCCGTGGGAAGGCAAAATGTTATAGTCCTTTGAAAAACAGTTAGGCGAGTTTCTTCTAAACATATACTTACCACACCACCGACAAATCCCACTCCTAGTTACCTACCCAAGTGAATTAAAAACTCATGTTCACTCAAAAAGCTGCACAGGACTGTTGAGAATAGCTTATTAATAATTGCTATAAAACTGGTCACAACCCAAATGCCTTTCAACAGGTGAATGGAAAAACCAACTGTGATAATCTATATAATGGAATTATTACTCAGCAATAAAAATTAACAAACTATTGATTCACCTAACAACATGGAAGAATCTTTTTTTTTTTAATTTTGTATTTCAATTCAATTAACATATAGTATATTATTAGTTTCAGAGGTAGAGTTAAGGGATTCATCAGTTGCATATAACACTCAGTGCTCATTATATCATGTGCCATCCTTAATGCCCATCACCCAGCTACCCCATCCCCTCCAACCTCCCCTCCAGCAATCCTCAGTTTGTTCCCTATAGTTAAAAGTCTCTTATGGTGGGCGCCTGGGTGGCTCAGTTGGTTAAGCAACTGCCTTCGGCTCAGGTCATGATCCTGGAGTCCCTGGATCGAGTCCTGCATTGGGCTCCCTGCTCAGCAGGGAGTCTGCTTCTCCCTCTGACCCTCCCCCCCTCATGTGCTCTCTCTCATTCTCTCTCTCTCAAATAAATAAATAAAATCTTAAAAAAAAAAAGTCTCTTATGGTTTGTCTCCCTCTCTGATTTTGTCTTATTTTATTTTTTCTACCCTTTCCCTATGTTCATCTGTTTTGTAAGAATCTTTTTAAAAAAATATTCCAATTCACAGAGATGTGCAACTATCACCACTATCTAATTTTAGAACTATCACTATGAACTACTTATTGCTATCTAATGACCCCAAAAGGAAACCCCATACCCATTAGCTTGCATCACCCATTTCTCCTCCACCACAGTGTCTGGTAACTACTAAATTTACCTTCTCTATTGATTTCTCTACTCTAGACATTTCATATCTATGACACCATATGCTATGAAGTCTTTCTAGGATTGGCTTCTTTCACTTAGTATAACATTTTCAGGCTTCATCTATGCTATAGCATGTATCAAAACTTCATTCCTTTTTATTGCCGAGTAATATTCCATTGTATAGATATATTACATTTTGTTGATTTATTCATTAGTTGATGGACATTTGGGGTTTCTCCACTCTTGGCTGTTATGAATGATGTTGCTATGAACATTCATATACAAGTGTTTGTGTAAATATATGTTTTCAATTCTCTTAGATAAATGTCTAGGAGCGGAGTCCCTTTTGAGAAACTGCCAAACTGTTTTCCAAAGAAGCTATACCACTTTATAATCCCACCAGCAACACATGAGGGTTCCAACTCTCCAGATCCTTACCGACACTTATTATATAATCTATCCTTTTGATCATAGCCATTCTGATGGATGTGGACTGGTGGCTCATTGTGGCTTTGATTTGCATTTCCCTGATGGCTAATGACGTTCAGCCTCTTTTCATGTATCTTCTGTGGGGACATGTCTGTTCAAATCCTTTGCCCATTTTATTTTATTTTAAAGATTTTATTTATTTATGGGATGCCTGGGTGGCTCAGTCGGTTAAGCCTCTGCCTTCGGCTCAGGTCATGATCCCAGGGTCCTGGGATCGAGTCCCACATCGGGCTCCTTGCTCAGCAAGGAGCCTGCTTCTCCCTCTGCCTGCCTCTGTCTCTCTCTCTCTCTCTGATAAATAAATCAAATCTTAAAAAAATATATTTAAAAAAGATTTTATTTATTTATTTGACAGAGACAGACATAGTGAGAGCAGGAACACAAGCAGGGGGAGTGGTAGAGGGAAAAGCAGGCTTCCCGCGGAACAGGGAGCCTGATATGGGACTTGATCCCAGGACCCTGGGATCATGACCTGAGCCAAAGACAGACGCTTAACGACTGAGCCACCCAGGTGCCCCTCCTTTGCCCATTTTAAAGGATTATTTCTCTTTTTATTTTTGAGTTAGAAGAGTATGTTATATATTCTGAAGAGAAGTATCTGGATGTATTTTAAATGCATTTTTCTAGGTGAACACTGCCAGACCCAAAAGGCTGCATATTGTATAATTCCATTTATATCGTATATAAAATGAAGAACTTTAGGGACAGAAAACAGGCCAGTGGTTGCCTGGGGTTGGCTGACTACAAAGAACAGCTTATGGGACTTTGGGGGGTGATGGAACTATTCTGTATGGTACTGTTGTGTTTTATACACGACTCTACCCATTTGTAAAACCCCACAGAACTGTATACCATAAAAAGTGACTTTACTATATGCAAATATTTTTTAAAAATCAACCAGAACTCTGAAGGAATGCAAGATGAATAAAGACTGTGACAAATAAATTTGTTTACAATCATATGATATAATCACATGACGGGCAAATGAAGAAGAAAGAGGCTGACATAAGAAACTTTGGGAAAGTGTTTTGACTAGATATTGTAAAACTAAAGAGGGAGACACTGCAAAAACGCTCTTCTTGTTGTGCCTAAAGTTTTGCTTACTTTTCCTACCCATGTCTTCTTTTAGTCCTTTATCTCATCTTTTAAAAAAATCTAAAACTGCTTAAAAGGATAAAATCATAATACTTTTCATTCCCATTTCAAGTACTGGTTCAGCAGTGGTAAGTTTCAAAGAGCCAGTCTCACACACCCACTGCTGGGCTTCCCAACTGTCAAGTCATAGTACATCTGGAAAATGGCATATTTATTTGGTGCAGTGATATAAATGGACAAGGCTGCACTAGCCTCATTTGGCTGTCTAAGGCCTGAGTGGATCAGTATCTTGGCATACCTACAACCCATTACTGCACTAAGCTCCCTACCACTTGGGAAACTCTTACTCTAAATGCTGCTTGAACCAAGGTATTCAATTCCATGATTTGGCCAGTTGAAGATAGGGATGTAGGGCCTCTGAAAAAATTTGTCTATTCTTTCTTTTCTCTCTGCAAAGCTGACTAATTTAAACAGGGAAGAATTCCTGACTTTAGTCTCATTAGCATCAAGTAGTAACAGACTGACCTGGAGTTTTTGAAATAATTTCTACCGAACTTACCTTTTCTTTCATTTTTTCCACCTTATGTTTTAGCTGGGGAACTACACTGTTGGGTGGCAAGCCCTTTTCCAATTGAGTCACAAATTTGGCATATTTAGAAACTTGACTATTCAGGAATTCTGGATCCAGGCAGTCAAACTTGGACTATAAATCAGAAAGAGAAAAAAAAAAGTTAAGACATATGATAAAGGCAAGCTTGAAATAGTAAAATTTTTTACTTTACTAGACTTTCCAGTAGTTAAATTGTTAATCCAAATCAACTCTTTACTTTTGGAAATGGCTTTACATATTAAGATTGCTAATAGTGTATCAGGCATCACTTGCTTATTCCTTTCATGTTCTTGTCTCCTACATCATCAAATGTAGTATTGTAATCCCTGTAATTTATTCCTAAGGGCCAACTCTTGGAAGGAGACCAATAGCTACTTCTTACTCTTACTAACTAGAACTTTCTCACCCAGTAGTCTCCTATTATTTGATTATGTACCCCTTTAATATAAATGATTTAAAGATATACCCCAAAATATACATGTATCTATAAATATATTTCTCAGTTCCATAAACAGAGAAAGACAAATACTGTATGATCTCACATGTGCAATCTAAAACAACAACAACAAAATGAAATGAAAGGAAACTTACAGAGAACAGACTGGTGGTTGCCAGAGGTAGGGCTGGGAGGTGGGTGAAATGGGTGAAGGAGTAAGAAGATATAAATGTCCAGTTATAAAATAAATAAGTCATGGGGGTGTAATGTACAGCATGGTGACTATAGTTAACAATACTGTATTGCATATTTGAAAGTTGCTAAGAGATCTTAAAAGTTCTCATCATAGAAAAAAAATTTCATAATTATATATGACAATGGATGTTAACTAGACTTACTGTAGTGATCATTTCACAATAGATACAAATATTCAATTGCTATGTGATATACCTAAAACGAATATGTTATGTGTAGTTATAAACCTTCATTTTTCTTTTTTTCCTTCTAGGTTCAACATTTCCTTTCTGTCCTCTAATGGGTCTTTTTGTATGTTTGGGATGACATCATCCCATTTTGGAAGCTTCTGTTCTGAACTATGGTGGTAATTAGAAAACTCTCTAAGCTTTTTCTTTATACCTCAGGAGTTTTTCTACATACCTCAGGAGCTTTTTCTACTTCTGAGATAAGTGACAAAGGAGTTATACAAGAGCACTTAAAATTCTTTGATATTATATCATATATTTGTTTGTTTTCTATTTTCTTCACCAAAAGGTAAGTTCTGTGAGGGTTTGGACATTATCATTTTTAGTCTTTCCTGGTATACCCAGCACTTAAAACATTATCTGGGAAACACTTTCTGTGTTACTGGTGTTTAAACCAGACATGTGACTTCTAATTACAGGTATCAGCACAAGTAGGCTGAATGAGCAAGTGTAAAACAGTATCTGTAAAGTTGATGGTATTTCTAACATGTCCATATCACACTTGAAAGAAGAGATGATCATCTATTCTGCCTTCTAGAGGGTTGACCCTTATCAAGGTTTGAATATACAGGTAGATCCTAAAAATCAAATTCTATGGTGGCTGTTGGTACTTGGCCCCCTAATTAAGGTAATTTACTGTTGAGCTCTTAAGGGAAGATCCTAGATCTCATTACTCTGATTCTATTCTATCACAGTGAACAAAATGGCTTCCTTTTTTTCAAAACCAGAACAGAAACAGAAGTTAACAGAAATCTAAAGTGTGTAGATCACAAATAAAATCCTACAATCTTCAAGAACACTTGGGTGTAGTATATCATGACAACATTGTATTCAGAAGCCACAAAGCAGTTAAACATCATGCAGTGAGATCTTTTGATGCTTCCTTCATTTAGCCTTCTTAAATGGAGGACCCAAGAAGCCTGTCTTACAAGAATGCATTCTGCTCTGTGGTATATAGTGACAGAAAGACCTTTACCCATTTCACTAGAAAGCTGATAACAATTACCATAAAACTGTAACATTGCATATTTTACTGAATTAAGACTACTCCAGATTGTTAAAAATAATTCTTATTATTAGGATATTAAGTTTAGTTAATAAAAAATGATTTTGGGATTGGGAGGTTTTTTTGTTTTGTTTTGTTTTACCTTTAACCATTCTTGTTGGAGTTGATCCCATTCAGATAAAGAATCCCAGAGCAATTGTTTGAGTTTCAATTCAGCACTAACTTCTTCCAGAGCTTCAAACTTCGATACTTCTACCTTTAAAAATATAATAAGCAAAATGCACTATTTAGTTTTCAGATGTAAAGATCTTATGTTATCCTCCTATCAGTAATTCTTGATACGGTGACTACTTAGCAGAATATGGGTGGGTCCTAAATGGGGAAATAAAAGGAGTGATATGAACAAATGAAAAAAATAAATCATAAACCCTATGTATATTCAAATTTCCACTTGAGTGACAAAATACAACTCTTTATATTTCCTCAGAACTTAAATGTTCAGCAAAGATATAAATATGATGATTATCATCGGCATTGTTCTTCAAGTTGGATCATACATGCCTGGCCTTTTTTAGGAAAACAAATGAATTTTCAGAGGTACTCATTTCCTTTGGGACATGTATAGCTAGATGACAGAAGAAGGAGATTTCTGTGCAGTAGCTGGTGGAGGGGATGGGGAGATTTAACATGGAAAGAACAGCCTGGCTTCTACCTCTTTCTAAACCCCTGGGTTGTATATGAACACTGTAGGGAGAAAGACTGCAAGAAAATCAAGAAGCTGTTTTCATAGAAGCATTTTAAAACTGCCTTGGCTTAGACATGAACAAACCCCCAGGGGGGTTGTTTGCACAGAGATAAGCTAGGGCTTTGAACATTCCATCCAACAGCAGCTGAATACACATTCTTTCCAAGTGCACACAGAACATTCCCTAGGATAGATCATATGATAGGCTACAAAACAAGTCTTAGCAAATTTAAGATTAAAATCATACCAAGTATTTTTTTCAATCAGAATGGTTTGAAATTAGAAATCAACAAGAGGAGAGCTGGAAAATTTATAAGCATGTGGAAACTAAACAACACACTCCTGAACAACCAGGTTAAAGGGGAAATCAAAGGGAGATAAAACAAAAAAAACTTGAAACAAATGAAAACACAGCATGCCAAAATCTATGGGATGCTGCAAAAGCAGTTCTGAGAGGACAGTTTATAGTGATAAATGTATGTATTAAAAAATAGGAAGATAACAAACAATTTTACACATTAAGGAAGCTGAAAAAGGACAAACTAAGCCCAAAATTAGCAGAAGGAAGGAAATAAAGATCAGGGTGGAAATAAATTAGAGACCAGAAAAATAGAAAAGATCAATGAAATTAAGAGCTGTTTTTTCAAAAAAGATGAACAAAATAGATAAACATTTAGCTAGATGAAGAAAAAAAAAGAAGACTTAAATAAAATCAGAGGAAACTTTATACCAGATACCACAGAAATACAAAAAATTGTAAGAGACTACTATGAATAGTTATATGCCAACAATTAAATTATATCACTTAAAAGAAATAGATAAATTCCTAGAAACATATAACGTACCAAGACTGAATCAGGAAGAAATAGAAAATCTAAATAGACCAATAAGGAATAAGGAGATTGAACCAATAATCAAAACCTCCCAACACAGAAGAGTCCAAAAGTAGATGGCTCCAGGAGCAGATGGTTTTACTGGTGAATTCTACCAAACATTTAAAGAAGAACTAATGCCAATCTTTCTCAGACTTTTTCCCCCAAAACTGAAGAGGTGGGAATACTTCCAAAGTCATTTTATGAGATCAGCATCACCCTGACATTATGGATCTAACCTTGTCTTCATTAAGAATTAGAAGTAATTTCCTTAGGCCAGTTAGATCTTCACTCCTATCCCCCAAGTGACTGAGAGCTGCAGAAGGAAGGGTAGACCTGAGGTGATCATGAAAGAAGAATTAATCAAGAATGGATACAGAGTGTGGAAAGAAGGGGACATACTTTTATTTCAGGCTCTGGCTCAAGCAGTGCTATCCTTTCTGACCCAAGATGTGCCCACCTGTAGTTATAACTTTTTATCAAGCAATGTTTCCTCAATACCTCACTTCCCACTGCATACTGTCCCATCTTGTAGGTCAGTTAACTCAACCTGGGAACAACTTTGAACCCTAGTTCTCCAATGCACAAATCTCAAGTACCGCACCAGTGACATTGTCTAGAGTCACACTCATTATTTTGCAGATTGCCCCCACCAAGTCCTGGGCTCTGGAATGGACAGCTCCTCATATAACTTTCTGGCCATCCATCTGGGGCTCTGGAATAGATAGGTACATTCCCACGTGAGGTCCAGACACTCCTCCAAGACTGCTGGAGAGACTAACAATACCTCTCATTGCTGGTGGCTCCCTGGGTTTGACCCTAGGAATCTCTTCTTTCCTATTCTCTTTTCTTTTTGGTCTCTTTAATAACTGTTCAGAGCACTTAAAGCTCTTACTCATTTCTCTTCATTTTTCTTGAGACTTCGAAACCTACCCTTTTTTGGGATCCACCTATTCCCTGGCTTAGCCAAATTCTCTTCTTTCACCAAATTGGCGCATCAAACCAGGGCAAATCAGGCAACATTCATGGAATCGTAACACACATAAGAATGTAAAAGAAGCTTGAATATTATTCAAGAAAGACTAGAGGGGCTTTAATTGACCACGTTAAAAAATCCACATACATATTTTAACAAAGAAAGTGCAGTCCCTGGTCTGAGGGTTTACCTATAATTCATCATTATTTTTTTATTAAGAAAGATACTTTGTCTCTCATGTGTACTAATCTTTAAACACTTCAAAGGCAGAGAACACATCATATTTGTATTTCAGACCATTCTGGCACAATGACTAGCACATAGGTGTCCAAACATTGAATGTTAGAGCCACATTCTTGAGGGTGGTTGTGCATCAATGCCATTTCTATGCATATGTTTTAAAAACAGATGTGTAGAGCTGTCCTTACCTTAAAATTCTTCTGATAGGATTTATACTGAAACGCACGTTTTTGAAGATCATCTAGAACTACCTGCAGCTCATTCAACATGAGCTTTATTTTGTCTTGGTCAGCAGTGATATCCAAAATCTGTGGATCCTGTAAAATTAAGATAATTTTTGATTAGTCATTCCTACTTTTGATGTTGACCATTAAATTAAATGAATTCATAAACATTTTCAAAAAATATTTTTCTAATTCTCTTTTCACTCTGATTTTTAGAAAATGTTAAAATGGTTGCTTTTCTTGCATTTTAAAGCAATAGATGTACCTTGTAAAAAAAAGTACAGAAATAAATAAAGAAGTGTCATGGGGACAATATTGTTTTTAAATAGTACCTAATATATTTCCCCCACCTACTTTCATTCCCTACACTTCCTCAACCAGCATGACTTCAGGTAAGGAGAGGAGCATGCAATAGGGAAGACAAGGAAGAGCACATGATATAAGGGAAATTCCTATTGTACATTCATGGAAATAGGAAGCCCTTTGATTTCTGAGAGGTAGGAAGAGAGAAGATAAGGAATAAGTGGTCAGATATCAATTTTCCTGGCTGACCTGTTGAGGTGAATGGGAATGGAAAGGTTCAGGAGCAAAGAAGGAACACCTAACTAGGTTTGGGAGAATCTGAGAAATTGGAAGAATCTGAGAACTATTATAACCATAGCTTGGGAGGATAATCTCTGATTTGGCATGGTACTGCATTCAAAATGGCAACATGTTCTAGAAAAAGCTAAGGGAAGTGTCTAGCAGAAGGGCCTTGTGTTTACACTCTGGTGCCTTCATGGCTTGGGTTGGCACTTGGTGGATCATGAAGTTCTCATGTGCCTTGATTCTGGCAATGGGAACCACAGCTAGTACCGGAGGACTAGAAGGAGCCTAAGATCAGGATGAGGAGGCCACAGATCACTTGAGACTGTAGACTATAGCAGAAATGATGGATTACAGCAGGAGGGGCCAACACGGTACCCAAAGAATCAAGAAGGACCCTTAGCTAACAGCTGCTTGGGACCACCAGGCCCAGCCCAGCCAAACTGCACTAGAAGTCCTATGGTCCAGAGGACACTAAGAGGTCTGGATGCCCCCTCCCTCCATCCACCAGGAGGAAATGCACATTTCCACTTACGGGCAAGACGCTGGAGATAATGGTGGCAGGGGTGAAGAAATGCCCAATAGGCATTTTGAATTGAATTAAAATCTATCAGAAAGAGACCAAGCTAGAATGAAATAGACATTTCAAACTGAAATAAATTGCATTATCATCACTTGTCACACTGAGGTTTTTTTCTCCAACTCCCTCTATCATCAAGAGTAGAGGTCTTGACAGCAAGATGGTATCATTTATAGAAATAATAAGTTTGCAGTTTTTTGCTCAAGAGTGATAATGAATTCATTCCAAACCTTCTATGGAAGAAGCACTTGCTGGAGAGAATCTCTGCTGTCATTTCTGTGTGTGTGCATCATGTTTTTTACAATGCACGATTACACATGACGCACTTGCCAGCACTTTTGCTCTCTCTAGCAATCCACATACATGTATACAGTTAATAGCAGATTATCAACCATTGGAAGCAGACTGCCTAAGCTTGAATCCTGGTTCCTCCATTTATTATGTGTGTGACCCTGCGTTACTTAACCTCCCTGTCCCTTTGTTTTCTTCTCTATAAAATATGAATACTAAAACCTTATTGGTGTTCTGAGAATTAAATGAGTTAAAACATGCAAACATATATAAGAATGTTCCAAGAAGCATTATTCATCCTTGTCAAAAACTGTAAACAACCCCAATATCCAATATCCATCAGTCATGGAATAATTAACTTGTGGTATACAATGAAATACTACGTGGCAACAACGATGGATAAACTACATCCACTAACAGCATCATGGGTGAATCTCAGGAATATAACAAACTAAAATAAAGGACATACTGTATGATTCTATTTAACTGAAGTTCATAACTGAAGTTCATAAACAAGCAAAACTGATTTATAGCATTAGAATTCAGGGTAGTGGCTTCCTTTGGGGAGGAAGAAAAGGCTAGTGATTCAAGGGAATCCTAAAGGTACCAGTAACATGAGTAATGGATACTTGGGTGTGCTCATTTCTGATAACTCATGAAGTTGTAAAGTTATTATAGTTATGTTCAGTTTTTTTCTGGGTGAAAAATACAAAAATATTTCAATATGAAAATAAAAACAATACAAAGACCTTAGAGCAGTACTTGACACATAGTAAGTACACAATAAATATTAGCTACTTTTATGTTTCCATGTCAATATGTATAAACATACTTTGTAATCTTTAATGTCTACATTGTATTCCTTTGAGCAAATGTACCCTAATACCTTTTATTCATTCTCTGTTGATGGACACTGAAATGTTCCCATTTTTTTCTGATTTGATTATAATTTTATGTGCTTTTATACTTCTGTGATCAGATTTAGTTAATATTAATAATAAAATAGATCATTACAAAATTATATTTCTTTTAACATATAATGTATTATTTGCAAAATTATATTTTCATGTATGCTGCTTCTGTTAAGAATCACCCAGCTATCTCTTCTAAATTCTTAAAAAATTTCCCTTGTATCTTTTGTATAGCAAAATTGGTACAAAGTTAACCAAATATTCTTCATTACCATTTATCAATGTAGATAGAGTCTTCTTCTTCCTAAATGTGAATTTCCTAATATGTACCTAAGCAAATTTTAAAATTGTGGCAATAGCTACAAAATATGTTAAAAAGTTATAGAAGCACTCATTTCAAAATAATAAATACAAGTCAGGAGAAAGGAAATATTACATATGCTTTATTTGCAATGGTCTGGAATTTATTCAGTACTTAGAGGTTCAGAAACATGTTCGGTTTTTAATAGCTCAAAGATACTGTTAATGGATTAGAACGAAACCACAAAAATAGAAGTTAAGTCAGGTTAAAATGAACTATGATCCTAAAATAGCTTAATTAGAATATAATAGTCCAGTTTTACACAGATTATTATTTTTTTAATTTTTTTTTTTTAAGATTTTATTTATTTGTGAGAGAGAGAATGAGAGACAGAGAGCATGAGAGGGAGGAGGGTCAGAGGGAGAAGCAGACTCCCTGCTGAGCAGGGAGCCTGATGTGGGACTCGATCCCGGGACTCCAGGATCATGACCTGAGCCGAAGGCAGTCGCTTAACCAACTGAGCCACCCAGGCGCCCCGATTATTATTTTTTTAAATCCTGCTGTAGCTTACTTGTGCTTGTAGCTTTACTTCATTCACTTCGTTGGTTAGGTCTTCAAGGTCTCTACCCAAATGCTGAGAAAATTGCCTGATCCTTGTTTCTCGGTCACCCACGGATTTATCGATGGCGTTCTGAACTGCAACAATGGATGGCTTCATAGTAGCAAAAACAGCGAAGTCTTCCGGAGGTGTGGGGACCTGATACTGTTCAATGAGCTTGTACATCTGAATCACTACATTGCCTTCATCTTCAAGGCTTTCGATCTAAATAGAAACATTGGTTGCTTGTTAAATATATCAGAGTCTGATTATTCCCTTTCAGTGTTGTCTTCTAGGAGACAGTCACTGTGCACTGTGAACATCTCACATTCATAACCAGGACAGGAGGAGTGTGCTTAATGGTACAATCCCCCTGGCTAAAGCCTGCTGGTTGATAAAGACAGTCATTGCTACGGTACAGGTAATCAGGCCCAGGAGGTAAGTTGTTCGGAGCTGAGCACAGTTAGTATGACTCTTACAAATGTTTATTGTTCTCTTCTCTCTCTCTTTTGGTCTCCAGTAGCATTAAACAGTGCCAATATTTGGTTTTCAGGGACAACATGTGCTGGCAGAATGCTCCACTGCAATTATCTGAGCTCGCAGGCATGCATGCTGAGCAGGGATTGTCCCAGAGCAGCCCCTGAGGTATGCATGGGCCACGATTCTGGCTGCATGTTCCCTACTATCCTTTAATAAATACTTTTACTATCTTCAACGGACTACTAAACATCTTCACTTTGATGTCCTATCTTCAGTGGATGGTGCCTTTCCTAATTTTCTGGGAAGGGACTCTCCAGTTTGGGGGGAACCCTCCTCTTCCACTCTGCCACGTGGCTAGAGCGGGAACAGCCATGTTCACACAACTTGACCCAAACCCCTGGCCACAAGTTGAACCAAGCAGCACAAAATTGGGACCTGGCGAACCCCGCTTAGTCTCCCTCTCGCTGAACATGGGAAGAGTTAGACTGTAGGGGTTGGCAGAGGCTATTTGCTTCCATGTGGAAACAAAGCATGTCCTTGACACGAGAAGAGAACTGCACAGAGGCTTTTATTTATTTTTTTTCAAGATTTTATTTATTTATTTATTTGAGAGCAAGAGAGATCACGATGGGGTGGGAGGGGCAGAGGGGGAAGCAGGCTCCCCACTGAGCAGTGAACCTGATGCAGGACTCGATCCCAGGACCCTGGGATCATGACCTGAGCTGAAGGCAGCTGCTTAACTGACTGAACCACCCAGGCGCCCTGCACAGAGGCTTTGAGAGAAATGATTCCCAACCCTTCACTTGGGAATCACAATTCCATGATCACTGATCACAAATAAGAATTGCAGGAAATTGTGACTGAGAGCAGTGGCTTTGTGGCCAGAGACTCAAAGTTGAGCTCCACCACAAACTTTGTGATCTTGGGCAACATAACTTTTTTCAGTCCCTGTTTCCTTATCTGGGGAATGAGAAAAAATTATCTACACTTCTTAAGTTTTTGTGAGGATTAAAAATGTAATAACATACATAAAAGACTTAGCATAATTCCTGACTAGCAGTAAGAGTTTGATCAATGTTAGCTCTCATTATTGCTGTGATGTAGGGCGTTCACTTACATTGTCTGAAAGTGTTTCTGATATTTTGACCGCTGTTTATTGACCTTCAGTCCCTCAATTTCTCTTATTTGTCTTCCTTATCTACCACAAGAACTGGAATATTGAGTTATATGAAAATCAACTCACCCTTTCCTGAATTTCATCAAGAAATACTAAGCTGTTAACATATTCTATGGTGGTTGTTGGAACAAACTCAAGTTTATACTCTGCATCTTGTGCCTCAGAGATAATGGCATCCACTTTTTTCTTGCTTTGACAGGGAAGCATGTAATTTAGCACCTAGGAAAGAAAAAGAAAATGTGAATCATAACTATTTAAATATTTTCATTTCATTAAATATTTTAAAGAAATCCTAATTGAATGTTAAATCAGCAGCTCTGTCTTCTGTAACCTACAGTAGGGGTCAGCAGAGGTTTTCTGTAAGGACTGGATCGTTACTATTTTAGATTTGCAGGACAGACACAGTCTGTGTCACGAGTACGCAACTCTGCCCTTGTAGTGAGAAAGCAACCATAGGTAATACAAAAGCAAATTGTCATGGTTGTATGTACAACACAGGTGGCAAACTGGATTTGCCCTGTGGGCTATAGTTTGCCAGGCCCTGCTTTACACCATTGTCTCGTTGGAGGTATTTGACAATATTACAGGTATACTCTGGCTCCAAAGGAAGACATGAAAGTTATTACAGGATCCATACAAATGTCCTCAGCAATACCATTCACTAAAATATAATCAGATCTTTAGGGACAGTTTCAGAGCAGGAAATGATGTCCTAAACTGGATCTCAGTATCATTTAGTCAACAAACATTCCCATTAGAACACTGAGCTGTTATAGTGGTGTCTCTTGGGCAGGAAGCCTTGAAATGCTCCAACAAAGGAAAACAAAATGGGAATAAGAGGCTAGTCTGAGGCCTGCAAGTCCCCTCCCTTCCCTCAACTGAAAGCTGACTATGCTTGGGACAGAACAAATATGGGACTTTTCTTAGGAATTAAGGATGCCCAGTAGGTTATGTTAATTTTAACATATTTGCAATACTACAAAATAAAGATAGTCTATTTGTAGTAGAAAAATTGTAACATAATTATAGAGACTATAATTAAAGTTTTTCCTTGTTTATAGTTACCTCCAAGCATCGCAAAGGTGATGGAATTAGTTTTTCTTTTAGCAGCTTTGTATCAATGAGCAGCAATCCTACATTTCTGGTAGGTCTCAGAGCTACTGCATCCTTGTGCTGTCTGTGATATTTTTCCAGTTGTACTCTAAAAAACTCAACATCTACATAAAATTATCATATAAAGCATAAAATATATTAAATTTTAAAGGATCATTAAAAATCATTGCATTAATAAATTTATAGATGTATTTATAATGCTATTTTCCTGATGTATAATACCTTGAATAACTTCAAAATGTTAATTCATAATGCTTTATATTTTATTCTTGTACTAAAGAAAATAATATTCAATAATGTAAATACATTTTCTGGCTCCTACTAAGAGATGGCAGATGAAAATAATTTGTAATTGTATTAGAGGATCTAGTCAGGAATGGACTGGATCTTAGAGTCAGGTTGGAGTTGGGCTTCATGGAAGGGTTCTCCCACATGGCACCTCCATATAAAGCATTCTGAGGATATTAATAACAAAAGTGTAAAACACAAGAGATCAAGCATAGCTGGTTATCTCCATTCCTTTTCCCAACACCTCTCTGCCAATCCTGCTCCCACATCACGGCTAAGGCTTTGCCGATGTGCATGTGCCATATGCTGCAGTTGCATTTTAATAATCTTCCTATTTTCATTTTCTCCCTTCTCCAATCTACCTGGAACCAGTGGAGACCTGATTACCTTTGAATACAATTGTATCGTACTGTTGGTCAAAAACAGCTCTTTATAATATACATGTAATACTAAACTATTCTGCCTGTCTTTAAAAATCTTGTACCCTCTGGGCCTGTAAAAATTTAGCTAACTTTGGAGTGCCTGGGTGGCTCAGTTGGTTGATCAGGTCATGCTCTCAGGGTCATGAGATTGAGCCCCACATCAGGCTCTGTGCTCAGCATGGAGTCTGCTGGAGATTCTCTCTCTCCCTCTCCCTCTGCCCCTCCCTCCCTAAAATAAATAAGCAAATCTTAAAAAAAATTAGTTAACTTTATTTCTAAGTACTTCCTCCACAGATTGATTTCCTTACTGCTCTCTATTCTCTTTCTATAGCCCTCCTCCACCATCCCAAAAAGGAAAGGGTGTTGATTCTTGTCTTTATTCATGTCATCTCCTCTCCTGAATATAAGGGTCAGTTTGACATAGTATAAAGAACAGTGTTAGAAAACCTAAGCTCAAGTCTTTAACCCATATTTAGCTTTGGTTAAGTCAATCTTTCTGAGTTAGCTTCAGCTTCCTCATAATACACAAAAGGGTCAACAGTTATCTATCCTACTCATTTCAGAAGCTTTAGATGTGTATATTTTTGAGAACTGACAAAATGAGGATATCAAGTAATCTGAGACGTCCTCCGGTAAAAAAAAAACCTGTATAATGTGGCTTGGTCTAGTATTTTCCAAACTTATTTGAACACAGAGTATTTTTTCATGGTATCATGTAATTATCCTTCAGAATAGTGGTCCAAGCAATTGGAAATAGAGTAGATCTATAAATGACTCAGGTGGAAAGGGAGCGATAACTCCTCCTAAAATCCTAAGATTTTTTAAAAGTGAAGAAACCCTATGAGTGCTATTAGACTCCATTGTGAGAGCCAACACAAGAATAATGGGTACACCAAAAGGAGAAGAGAAGAAGGAAGTAGAGAGGTTAAAGAAATAATAGCTGTGAACTTCCCAAACCTGGGGAAAGAACTAGTCATACAAGTCCATGAAGCTAATAGATCATTTTACTATATCAATGCAAAAAGACTCTCTCCAAGACACATTATCATGAAGCTGTCAAAAGCCAATGATAAAGAAAGAATCTTAAAGGCGGCCAGGGAAAAAAAAAGAAAGTAACCTACAAAGGAACCTCCACTACACTATGAGCAGATTTCTCAGCAGAAATTCTACAGGCTGGGAGAGAACAGAATGATGGATTTAAAGTATTGAAAGATTAAAAATTGCCAGCCAGGAATACTCTATCTAGCAAAGCTATCCTTCAGATATAAAGGAGAAATAAAGACTCCCAGACAAACAAAAGTTAAGGGGGTTCATCACCAGTAGACTTCCCTTACAACAAATGTTGAAAAGAGCTTGTCTACCTGAAATGAAAAGATAAAAATACACAAAACTTTGAGTAAGGTGATAAACAGAACCACAAAATTGTAACTCTATTTTAGAATACGATGTTAAACAATTATAGCACAAAGATTAAAGGAAAAAAGCATTACAAATAGCTATAGCTACATATTTTGGTAACAAACTCACAGCATATAAAGGGATAAAATGTGGCAACATAAATATAAAAGGGGAGGAGGAAAATAAAAGAACTTATATAGGCAAATGAAGATAAGTTACTATCAGCAGAAAAAGGACTATTTTATCTATGAGACATTTTATACAAACCTCACAATAACCACCAAACAAAAATCTAGAGCAAAGACACACACACACAAGAGGGAGAAATTGACCAAATCATCATAGAAAGCCACCAACCTAAGAAGGTAAAGAGAAACACAAAGAAAGAGAAAGAGAGATACAAAACAACCAGAAAATAAAAAATAAAGTGGCAGTAGTAAGTCTTCATATTATCAATGATCATCCTAAATGTAAATGGATTGAACTCACCCATCAAAAGGCACAGAGTTGCTGGCTGGATTAAAACACAAGACCCAAACTATATGCTTCATAAGACTCATCTCAACTCCAAAAACAAACATCAACTCAAACTGAAGAGGTGGAAGATGATACGCCAAGCAAGTAGTAACCAAAAGAAGTGGATGTACCCATTCTTATATCAAACAAAATAGACTTCAAGCCAAAAATCGTAATGAGAGACAAAGACCATCATGTAATGATAAAGGAGTCAATAGATCAAGAAGATATAACAATCATAAGTATATATGCTCCCAATATCTGAGCACTGAAATGTTTTAAGCAAATACTGACAGATCTTAAGAGAGAAATAGACAGGAATAATAGAGGACTTTAATACCCCACTATCAGCAATGAATAGATCATCCAGACAGAAAATCAACAAGAAACAGAATTGAATCACACTTTAGAACAAATGAACTTAACAGACATATATAGAACATTCTTTCCAACAGCAGAATATACATTCTTCTCAAGTGCACATGCCACATTCTCCAGGATAAATCACATTCGAGGTCACAAAACTAATCTTAGGAAAGTTAAGAAGATCAAAATCACACCATGAGGTGTGGAGAGTAATTCTACATAAAAGAACCCAGAAATGAATAAATTATTGACTTTTATCAGGCCGACTCTTTTGGGCCACAATTTCTGTCACTACACACCAACAAACCGAAACCTACAATACTATAAACCTTGACATCTCTCTCAAAAATAATTAGTAAGGACAAACGGAAAACTTACCAGGTTCTTGAAGTTTAAGAGCTTGTAAGTCAAGACTTTCATTTTCCTTGAAGAATATCTGAAACTTTTCAAATGTAGCTGCATATAATTGGGCAGATTCAAATGCTGCCTGTATGGTTTCCTAAATGTTATAAATAAACAGACAAGTAAAATTATATTTTTTCTGAGCAGAATTCAATTCAATATAATTAAACAAACAAACACAAATGCCTTCTCTGTGTCCAACACTATGCTTTGACCAAGGGATACACAAGTGAGGGAAGATACCATCCTTGATGTCAAAGGGCAGTTAATGGATTCTCTTACAAAATTAAAAAAAAAAAACTTCAAATCTGACTTTTGAAGAACTGTTCCTTATAATTAAAAGGAAGCATACTAATAATTTTTTAAATCTTAATTCCTCAATCCTTGTCTTTCATGACCTTTACATTTTTGAAGAGTATCTCATTTGTGTGTGTGTGTATATGTTTTATAACTTCCAACACTTAGATTCAGTTATACATTTTTGGTACTAATACCACAGAAATGATGTATGTTCTCAGTGCACCATGATGGAAAGCACATAATGTCAATTTGTCCCATTACCCATGATGTTAACATGTTGGTTAATCTGGTGTCTGTCAGGCTTCATCACTTACTACTTTCCCCCTGAAATCAATAAATAGCTTATGTAGAAATACTTTGAGACAAAAATCCTGTTTCTCATTATACTTTTGCATTCTCATTTTAGTATGCATTGGAGATTCTTAACTCCAATTTCTTCCAACTTCCTATTTCTATGATAGCCATTGGGGTGATTTGTCTTTACATTTTCCTTCTACATTTATTAGTTGACATTCTGCTGTAAGGAAAAGCTTTTCCTTTTCATTCAATTCATTCCTTCATTCACAATATGGACTAATATGCTTTCATTTTATTCAAGAGTTTATGATACTTTTATAATCAGTATTTATTTTTATGGTCAATTTGTCCAATTTGTCTCAGGGAAATGCTTCTATGGCCTCGATACCTGAAAGACTATCTTGAATAGATAAAAATTTTTGATTCACACTTTCTTCCCTAGAGTTTCATTAAGAAATGCTATTTCATTATTGTCTTGCTTTACACATTGTTTTTGAGAAGTCTGATGCTGGTCTAATTCTCTTACTTCATAAGTTATTTGATCTTTGTGCTCTGAGACCTGGAGGAATTTTTCTTTAGCTTTAAAAGCTAATAGTTTTAAGAGGCTGTAGGTCAGAATTGATTGTTCTGGGTCAATTTTCCAAGGTACTCTGTAGGCCCTTTCAATATATAGAGTTAGGATTTCTTTTCTTGGACTAGTTATAAATGTTCTATCCTATGTTTTGTTTTTTCTCCTTCAGAGATGCCAATTAAATGTATGTTATTTCTTCTTTGACCATCTCCTATTCCAATTATTTTCTCTCTGACCCTTTTACTTGTCCATCTCTAGCTTATTTTCATTCTCTTGGTTGTTTTTCTGTCTTTCTTCTATTCTCATTTTTCCTATCATTCTCCTATAGTAATTATTAAATTTCCATTTGAGTTTATTCTCCCTTGGTCACAATGTAATTTCATCTTCATTTCAGAGATGAATGTTAATTTCCCATTTCTATTTTTAATTTTGAATTTTGATTCAATGTGATTTTACACATATTCAAATGCTTGTTTGAGGATATTTACTCTAGTTTGTAGTGTACCTTTTGTTTCAAGGTTTTTTGGGAGGGAAAGGAAGGAATATTCATGAGGTCTTTTAATCTTCACTTTCTGTTTTCTCCTTATAGTAGTTTTGCATGAATTTAATATATCTTCATTTCCTCAGCTTATGGATCTGAAGTGATTTATGAGATTTATAATACAAGGGTAGTCTGTTCCATCAGTGTAGCAATGAGCAGATTATTTAATTTTTTGGCTGTGGGGAAAAAGTTGTGTGTACTTTGGTTTTTTGGTTCTCTTTAGTCTTGTAGGACCTTAAGTTTTCACCAGTTGCTTCATTTCCCCTACACCACCCCAAGTTTAAATAATGGCTCTTCTTTCTTCTTAATCTTATCTTCTCCCCTGGGAGTGAGGGAATGATGCCATCTCAGATAACTTGCACTTCTAAATCCTTTTCTGTAGTCAGTGTTCTGATCTACTAGGACTTTAAAAAAGAAATCACTTTACCATTTAGAAATTAAGTAGCATTCAGTTTAAAGATAAGAAAGGATGAAACTTTATTACTCAATTGAGAATATTAAAGATTGAGAATATTATAAAATAGTAAAAGTAAATGTACCTTTATTTGAAGGATAATTGTGTGAAAATTCTTATCATCATCAAATACTGCTGATAGGCTTGGTCCAGATCCACAGGTTTTTTCTTCAAGTTTGTTGTTAATGTAAGGTCTGGTAAAAGCATCGAAATATGTATCAGGTACAAGGTTAGGAACTGATAGCACAGTGTTTTGAAAGTGATTAATTGCGCCAGAAATACCATCCTGTTAGAAAAACATAAACATAAATGTAAACATATATGATTATATTTATGAATAAGCTTGAATTTTTTGAAATGCTAAAATAAATAATTCATTCAACCATAACAAATACTGTGTTGATTCTGAGTTCATACAAATCATGTGAAGAACATGAGTTTTCTGGCCGAGAAGGGACATTCAAGAGCCCACTGCCTCTGCATGGAAGCTTCTGAGTAAGTCCCCAACCAGAGGGAACTCAGCAGTCCACTTGTCCTTATAAATATCCTAAAATAACCTATCTGATAAATTACAGAATCATAGACTACTGATTTGGAAGGAACTTTAACACTCATCTGCCTTCTCATCTTACAGATGCATAAATTGAACCTTAGAGTGGTAAGTGGTTTCCCCAAGGTCAAATAACCCATTAACTGTAAGGGCAAGACTAGAATCTAGAGATCCTGATTACTAGTGCTTTTGTGCTACAATATACCAGGAAATATAGACTCTGATTGGTTTACTAATCTATACATGTACACAAATGAAGAGGACAGAATTCTAAGATGGCCCCCAAGATTCCCTCCTTCTGGTGTATATGCCTTGTACAATCCCTTCCTCTTGAATATGGAGGGAGGGAGGGCCTGTGAATATGATGGGATGCCACTCCCATGATTAGGTTACATTATATAGAAAGTTAAAGGAATTTTGCAGATATAATTAAGGTCCCAAATCAGCTGACTCTGAGTTAATCAAAAAGGTATACCCTCGGTATGCCTGACTGAATCAAGTGAAAACCCTTAAAAGAGGGATTGTGCCCTTCCCAAAGGAGATTTTCTAACTGGTCTTCAAGAAGCAAATATCCATACTGTAAACTGATTATAGAGTTGGCCCCATGGCAAGGAACTACAGGTGGTTTCTAGGATCTAAGGGTGGTCCCCTGCCGACATCCCTCAAGAAAACAGGAACTTCAGTCCTATACTTATACCTATACAACAACTTGAGGGAACTTAGAAGTGGATCATTTTCTAGTCAAGCCTCTAAGGAGACCTCATCACAGCCAATACCTGAACGACTGCCTGGGGAAGCTTTGAAACAGAGGATAAGCTAAGCAGTGCCCAGACTTCTGACCCACAGAAACTGTGAGATAGCACATGGTTGTTGTTTTAAGCTGCCACATTTGTGGTAATTTGTTACACAGCAATAGATAATTAAAATATTTTCACAGATGCAGCATACCTAAAAAGATTTCAAAAATTGTACTTACTATAGTCAATTCTAAATTTTGTATAGCATATGTTCTCTAGATGGTGTACCCTACAAGCTCCCAATCTGTCTCAAGTTAAATAAAAGGTGCTAAACTTTTAGACAGCTTTTATGTAGATGTAATGCTGTGCACAGAACAGTACTTTCTCTTTTCCTTCTGATCATTTTGAAGGAGGGACAACAGCAAACCCGCCAATCACTTGACAGTAAAACAGTTGCTTCATTTCCCAAAAAGGTACTTATAGGTGGATGCTATAAGAAGGAACACACACCAGAAAGTCTTCCAAAGAAGGTTCAAATAGTAATGATTGGACTGTCAAAATCAGTTCTGTGAGAAACATGGGGATGAGAGACTCATCTTCTTCCTGCTTTTCCACCACAGAGGTCCCCTGAAATGAACACATTTGCAGTGTGATAAAGATGTAAGAACCAAGGTATAAGATAAAAGATGCCTGTATTACAAGAAGCATGTAAACTGAAGCATATACAATTAGTTGATTTCATAATGTTGGCTTGTCTTTCAACAAATATTACCACAGAAATTAAAAAATAAAGGCAAACATTAAAAGACTACACAATAGTGTAAAACTTCTCTCCTTATGAAAACGCTATCAACAAAATGGAAAGGCAAACAACAAGCTGGAAAAATATATCAGTAGTGTATATAGAATATAGGAGATTGATAATATTTAAATAGAAATATATTTGATATACTCAATAGAAATGTATACTAATATAACAATTGATATATAAATAGATATATACTAAAATACGAATGTACTTAAATGGAAAAATGGGCAAAGCTCATAATCTGACATTTCCTAAAAGGATGATACAAGTGATCAATCTCCTTCTTGTTCTTATACTCAAGATAGTTTACTCAGTAACAACATTTATTATTTACTGTGTGCCAGGCAGTGCTAAGTATTCATGTACCCACATCAACCATATGAAGCAGATATCATTATTACCCCCATGAGAAAAATAGGATCTGGAGAAGGTAAGACATTTCATTCAGGATCCACTGGTTATTAAATGCCAGGCCAGCACTCAAATCCAGGTCTTTCTGACCACCAACCTATGCTCTTATCCCTGCACTGGGGTGACAATTAAAGGAATATAACAGTTAAAAGCAGTGATGTACTACTTTACAACCATCAGACTGACCACAATGAAAATGAATGATAATATCTAGTGTGCATGTGGTTCATTCTCAAACATTGCTAGAAAGGTTGTAAATTGACACAAAACTTTTTGGGAAGTTAATGCATCAGTATCAAAAGCACATTTCTGACCCCAAAATTCCATATCTAGGAATTTCTTCTAAGGGGAAAAAATCATAGATGTGTGAAAAATGTATGGACAAGGATGTTCTTTGCTTATTTGGAATAATAAGAAACAAAGATGTCTTTGCTTATTTGCAGTATGAGAAAGTGATCAACGATAGAAAATTATTTAGCAGATGTATAGCTGTTATATTTCTATGTGAGAATATTATATGGAAAAATACATATTGCCTTTGGAGATTTTTCACAATACATTGCTAAGTGGAAAAAGAATGTGTTAAAGCAGTAAGTATGGTACCTTCTTTCACTTGGGAATAGTTATCTTTGGATAGCAGAGGGTCCTTTTCTTTGTATATTTCTGTGTTCTTCCAATTTTCTTCACTTAACATATATTACTTTTATAATTAGAAAATAAATGTTACTTTCAAAATATAATAGTACTCGGAAAAAGGAGGAATTGAGACTAGGGGAGGAGAGAAAGTAATCAAAAGGAGTATGCAACTAAAATTCAACTTTTGGAGAAAAGGGAAACTATGGCAAAGAGCATGCAGCCTTGAAACTTCATAGCTGGGTTTCCTGGGGAGGCAGTTGAAAGGTGCAGGTAGGAAGCTCGATGAAACCAGGTATGCATGTTTTGCTATGTTTTTAGGTATCTGGCATGAAGTATTAGATAGAATGGAGCTAGGGGAAGCTTACTCGGAAACGTGGATATGAAATGATATGATTTCTCTCTTAGCTATGCTAGAATGCAAAGATTTGTAGTACTTCATCTCAAATGTCTCAAATTGCTCTGTGTCTCTAAGATCAACATCCTCCCAAGAGGTTATCCACTCAAAGCACAAAGGTTTGCTTCCATGATTTGCTTCTTCTCACCCCTAAACCATTGTTTATCTTTCATTTATACCACCTTCCCTGCTTTTCTCTGCCAGTTCATGCCCACGATGACCCCCAAACCATAAGCTTCTTGGGGGCAGGAATCCTGTCTATGCTTTTCATCACTATAAATCCAACAACCAGCACAGGGGTTGGTACATAGTAGGTACTTAAGAAATATTTGTCCAGTGTACACATGAATAGCCTTTAGCAAATTCCTATGAGACAGACAGCAACATCTAGCACTAGCTTGCCTGTATTATTAGGTATTTGGTGATATGGTGATTTTCATTCTGCCATTTCAAGTGCATATGGTAAGCTCTGATTGTCCTGTGAAATCTAAGCATTTCTGCTACTTTTCAAGTACATAGAAAACAGTATAATTCATAGGACATAGTAAGCACGCCTCAATAAATGCTGACCTACGAATTTTCTTAATTTTTGTCTGAATATACCTTTTTCTCAGTGACTTCAGGCTTCTCTTCAGTAATCCATTTCTGAATGACATCTGCTGAAGGTGTTCGTTTTAGCTTGTCAGTAAGATAATTCAAAAGAGAGTTAACAGAATTTACTGTTAGGATGTGCATTGTGTTCTCAATTAGATAGTCATTTAGACGGATAAAGCTTGAAAAGAAAAAAAATACAGCTTCAGTTTTCTATATTCACTACTATGAAAGTGACACTAAACCAAATATTTTTGAAAGTGACACTAAACCAAATATTCAAAATTTAAAATATCATAATTTCTCTTTGAATTTCCATTTATGTTATAATAACAGAAACTTACTGTCCAAAAGAGTTATTCTTGGACATTCTTCATTTTAAAACACAAATATATTCAAATATATAGCATCAATTTAGCTGGGTGTTCTAACTATCCAAAAGTATATTTAATGAGCAATATAGCTGGTATGGAAAATGCACCTAGATCATCTAGCCAAAAGGGCCATAAGATTCTTTATGACCTCACTGATATGAGGAATT
>NW_028005511.1:0-200 GCF_054177405.1 Leptonychotes weddellii | reverse complement strand
TTTTTTTTTTTTAAAGATTTTATTTATTTATTTGAGAGAGAGAGAATGAGAGACAGAGAGCATGAGAGGGAGGAGGGTCAGAGGGAGAAGCAGACTCCCTGCCGAGCAGGGAGCCCGATGCGGGACTCGATCCCAGGACTCCAGGATCATGACCTGAGCCGAAGGCAGTCGCCCAACCAACTGAGCCACCCAGGCGCCCC
>NW_028005510.1:0-200 GCF_054177405.1 Leptonychotes weddellii | reverse complement strand
TGGCTCAGTTGGTTAAGCAACTGCCTTCGGCTCAGGTCATGATCCTGGAGTCCCGGGATCGAGTCCCATATCGGGCTCCTTGCTCAGCAGGGGGTCTGCTTCTCCCTCTGATCCTCCCCCCTCTCATGCTCTCTCTCTCTGTCTCATTCTCTCTCTCAAATAAATAAATAAAATCTTTAAAAAAAAAAAAAAAAAAAAAT
>NW_028005509.1:0-200 GCF_054177405.1 Leptonychotes weddellii | reverse complement strand
TTTTTTTTTTAAAGATTTTATTTATTTATTTGACAGAGAGAGAGATAGCGAGAGCAGGAACACAAGCAGGGGGAGTGGGAGAGGGAGAAGCAGGCTTCCCGCCGAGCAGGGAGCCCGATGTGGGACTCGATCCCAGGACCCTGGGATCATGACCTGAGCCGAAGGCAGACGCTTAACGACTGAGCCACCCAGGCGCCCTA
>NW_028005508.1:0-200 GCF_054177405.1 Leptonychotes weddellii | reverse complement strand
AGAGACGATGGACTCTGAAAAACAAACTGAGGGTTCTAGAGGGGAGGGGGGTGGGAGGATGGGTTAGCCTGGTGATGGGTATTAAAGAGGGCACGTTCTGCATGGAGCACTGGGTGTTATGCACAAACAATGAATCATGGAACACTACATCAAAAACTAATGATGTAATGTATGGTGATTAACATAACAATAAAAAATTT
>NW_028005507.1:0-200 GCF_054177405.1 Leptonychotes weddellii | reverse complement strand
TTTTTTTTTTTTTTAAGATTTTATTTATTTATTTGACAGAGAGAGAATGAGAGAGAGAGCACATGAGAGTGGGGAGGGTCAGAGGGAGAAGCAGACTCCCTGCCGAGCAGGGAGCCCGATGCGGGACTCGATCCAGGGACTCCAGGATCATGACCTGAGCCGAAGGCAGTCGCTTAACCAACTGAGCCACCCAGGCGCCC
>NW_028005506.1:0-200 GCF_054177405.1 Leptonychotes weddellii | reverse complement strand
TTTTTTTTTTTTTAAAGATTTTATTTATTTATTTGAGACAGAGAGAATGAGAGAGAGAGAGCACATGAGAGAGGGGAGGGTCAGAGGGAGAAGCAGGCTCCCTGCCGAGCAGGGAGCCCGATGCGGGACTCGATCCAGGGACTCCAGGATCATGACCTGAGCCGAAGGCAGTCGCTTAACCAACTGAGCCACCCAGGCGC
>NW_028005505.1:0-200 GCF_054177405.1 Leptonychotes weddellii | reverse complement strand
TTTTTTTTTTTTTTAAGATTTTATTTATTTATTTGAGAGAGAGAGAATGAGAGACAGAGAGCACGAGAGGGAAGAGGGCAGAGGGAGAAGCAGACCCCCTGCTGAGCAGGGAGCCCGATGCGGGACTCGATCCCGGGACTCCAGGATCATGACCTGAGCCGAAGGCAGTCGCTTAACCAACTGAGCCACCCAGGCGCCCC
>NW_028005504.1:0-200 GCF_054177405.1 Leptonychotes weddellii | reverse complement strand
TTAACATTTTACTGGTAGTAACTATTCGAGTCTGGGTCTATTTACCTTCAAAGTCTGTGTTATTTGCCATATATATTGGCTTTCTAGATATAAGTGATTTTTTACTTTTTTTTTTTTTTTTTTTTAAGTAGGCTCCACACCCAGCATGGAGCTTGAACTCACGATCAAGTCTCATGCTCTACTGACTGAGCCAGCCAGGT
>NW_028005503.1:0-200 GCF_054177405.1 Leptonychotes weddellii | reverse complement strand
GCCTGGCTGGCTCAGTCAGTAGAGCATGAGACTTGATCGTGAGTTCAAGCTCCATGCTGGGTGTGGAGCCTACTTAAAAAAAAAAAAAAAAAAAAGTAAAAAATCACTTATATCTAGAAAGCCAATATATATGGCAAATAACACAGACTTTGAAGGTAAATAGACCCAGACTCGAATAGTTACTACCAGTAAAATGTTAG
>NW_028005502.1:0-200 GCF_054177405.1 Leptonychotes weddellii | reverse complement strand
TTTTTTTTTTTTTTTTTAAAGATTTTATTTATTTATTTGAGAGAGAGAGTGAGAGAGAGAAAGAGCACAAGAGGGGGGAGCAGGAGAGGGAGAAGCAGACTCCCTGCCGAGCAGGGAGCCCGATGCGGGACTCGATCCCGGGACTCCAGGATCATGACCTGAGCCGAAGGCAGTCGCTTAACCAACTGAGCCACCCAGGC
>NW_028005501.1:0-982 GCF_054177405.1 Leptonychotes weddellii | reverse complement strand
CAGCTAGGTGGGTGCTGAGTGGGTGTCGAGGAAGGCACCCCACAACTAGCAGCTCAAGGCGCTGGTCATGGGGAGTGAAAGCCCCCTGAGGGTTTTGCAAGCCTTGTCCATCCTGAAGCTGTCCATGCTACCCAGGGGTATCCAAGTTGGCAGGACATTATCAAAGGTTGCATGGAAGCTGAGAAGAATTGCACAGAAGATGCCAAGCACAGACTTGAACCCCAAAGGGAAAAGAAACAGTGTCATTAGCACACGAGGCCTAAATCCAGCCTGCTGGTCTGCATCCAGAGCTCTGGCTGACTGCAGAGGAGCCGGGCATGGGAGCTCAGGCAGAGGCCGCCTGGCTAAGACCTGCTTCCTCCCCGCTGGCTCCCCAGCTGCTGGCCATGCCCAAGATGCTGCGAGCTGGCTGTTCTTTCTCACTAAATTACACACATATTTCATTTGGCCACCGGATTTCTGAGAACTAGGGACAATACCTGTGGTCCTATGTTAGATGAGGGAGGCCCGGGGAAGTTGGTGGTGGCCAAGAGTAACAAAAAGAAAAAGGAAGTGAATTTGTGGAGGAATGATTCTCAAAGTGCTTCTGTTTTTGTAAGGATCTCAGGAAGGTTGTGAGGGAAGTGTGCCATCATTACAAGGGAAGGGTGGTTTGTGTTCTATGATGGATTCTTGAATAATTTCCAGCAAATATCATTCTTACCACCATTGGTTTTTTTGGGGGGGATGGGCCCATGATGGACACCCCGCATCTTGGTGGATCTCAGAAATGAGAGTGGGTCCAGTCTACTTGTCACCACATTGGTGGTGGGCTGTTCCTGGGGCAGCTAAACAGGCTCCTCCACAGCGGGGCAGGGCCTTCCTCTGAGCTGCTACGTTCTACCTAGTCTGTTCATCCCTCAGCTTCCTGTGGTTCAACCTGCTCGTCCTTTTTAGTAGCTCATCACCTTTTCGTCAATCAGCAATTCTTTTTTTTTTTTTT
>NW_028005500.1:0-200 GCF_054177405.1 Leptonychotes weddellii | reverse complement strand
TTTTTTTTTTTTTAAAGATTTTATTTATTTATTTGAGACAGAGAGAATGAGAGAGAGAGAGCACATGAGAGGGGGGAGGGTCAGAGGCAGAAGCAGGCTCCCTGCCGAGCAGGGAGCCCGATGCGGGACTCGATCCAGGGACTCCAGGATCATGACCTGAGCCGAAGGCAGTCGCTTAACCAACTGAGCCACCCAGGCAC
>NW_028005499.1:0-200 GCF_054177405.1 Leptonychotes weddellii | reverse complement strand
TTTTTTTTTTTTTAAAGATTTTATTTATTTATTTGAGACAGAGAGAATGAGAGAGAGAGAGCACATGAGAGGGGGGAGGGTCAGAGGCAGAAGCAGGCTCCCCGCCGAGCAGGGAGCCCGATGCGGGACTCGATCCAGGGACTCCAGGATCATGACCTGAGCCGAAGGCAGTCGCTTAACCAACTGAGCCACCCAGGCGC
>NW_028005498.1:0-200 GCF_054177405.1 Leptonychotes weddellii | reverse complement strand
TAGAAAAGGAGAGCATGGGGGGCGCAGTCGGTTAGGCATCCAACTCTTGGCGTCCTCAGCTCAGGTCATGATTTCAGTGTCCTGGGATCGAGCCCCATGTCCGGCTCCGCACTCAGCATGGAGTCTGCTTGAGATTCTCTACCACTCTCTCTCTCTCTCTCTATCCCTCCCGCTAATGCTGTCTCTCTCTCTCTCTCTCT
>NW_028005497.1:0-200 GCF_054177405.1 Leptonychotes weddellii | reverse complement strand
TTTAAGCAATTCAAAAGGGTGTATAATAAGTATTTTTCTCATATATTTGGGTAAATGTGGTAAACTAGTGGGGCCTGGCTGGCTCTTTCAGTAGAGCTGCAACTCTGGATCTCAGAGTTGTTAAGTTTGAGCACGATGTTGTGTGTTGAGATTCCTTAAAAATAAGATCTCTTAAAAAATTACCCTTGCTAGATGAATAA
>NW_028005496.1:0-200 GCF_054177405.1 Leptonychotes weddellii | reverse complement strand
CTTAAGCAATTCAAAAGGGTGTATAATAAGTATTTTTCTCATATATTTGGGTAAATGTGGTAAACTAGTGGGGCCTGGCTGGCTCTTTCAGTAGAGCTGCAACTCTGGATCTCAGAGTTGTTAAGTTTGAGCACGATGTTGTGTGTTGAGATTCCTTAAAAATAAGATCTCTTAAAAAATTACCCTTGCTAGATGAATAG
>NW_028005495.1:0-200 GCF_054177405.1 Leptonychotes weddellii | reverse complement strand
TTTTTTTTAAAGATTTTATTTATTTATTTGACAGAGAAAGACACAGCGAGAGAGGGAACACAAACGGGGAGTGGGAGAGGGAGAAGCAGACTCCCTGCC
Source organism: Leptonychotes weddellii (assembly GCF_054177405.1). Taxonomy (NCBI): domain Eukaryota; kingdom Metazoa; phylum Chordata; class Mammalia; order Carnivora; family Phocidae; genus Leptonychotes; species Leptonychotes weddellii. The sequence goes on along the minus strand of NW_028005495.1, from coordinate 101 downwards.
GAGCAGGGAGCCCGATGCGGGACTCGATCCCGGGACTCCAGGATCATGACCTGAGCCGAAGGCAGTCGCTTAACCAACTGAGCCACCCAGGCGCCCCAAGG
>NW_028005494.1:0-200 GCF_054177405.1 Leptonychotes weddellii | reverse complement strand
TTTTTTTTTTTTTAAAGATTTTATTTATTTATTTGAGAGAGAGAGAATGAGAGACAGAGAGCATGAGAGGGAGGAGGGTCAGAGGGAGAAGCAGACTCCCTGCCGAGCAGGGAGCCCGATGCGGGACTCGATCCCGGGACTCCAGGATCATGACCTGAGCCGAAGGCAGTCGCCCAACCAACTGAGCCACCCAGGCGCCC
>NW_028005493.1:0-200 GCF_054177405.1 Leptonychotes weddellii | reverse complement strand
TATATACACTTTTCTTTTTTTTTTTTAATAACTTATAAAAACTCTAAAGAAAGATTTCTTTAAATTTTTTTTTATTCTTATGTTAATCCCCATACATTACATCATTAGTTTTAGATGAAGTGTTCCATGATTCATTGTTTGTGCATAACACCCAGTGCTCCATGCAGAATGTGCCCTCCTCAATACCCACCACCAGGCTC
>NW_028005492.1:0-200 GCF_054177405.1 Leptonychotes weddellii | reverse complement strand
GTGCATAACACCCAGTGCTCCATGCAGAACGTGCCCTCCTCAATACCCACCACCAGGCCAACCCATCCTCCCACCCCCCTCCCCTCTAGAACCCTCAGTTTGTTTTTCAGAGTCCATCTTCTCTCATGGTTCGTCCACCCCTCCGATTTCCCCCGCTTCATTCCTCCCCTCCCGCTACCTTCTTCTTCTTCTTTTTTTTT
>NW_028005491.1:0-200 GCF_054177405.1 Leptonychotes weddellii | reverse complement strand
TACTTTCTGTTTCTATGAGTTTGACTACCTTAGATACCCCTAAAGTAGAATCATACAGTATTTGACTTTTTGTGACTGGTTTATTTTACTTAGCATCATGTCCTCAAGGTCCGTCCACGTTGTAACGTGTGACAGGATTTCCTTTTTTAGGCTGCATAATATTTCAGTGTATGTATGTACCACATCTTCTTTATCCATTC
>NW_028005490.1:0-982 GCF_054177405.1 Leptonychotes weddellii | reverse complement strand
AAGGCACTCTCGGGCCCCAGACCAGGAGGCTCTGGGATTCCCCCCACCCCAAGGCTGGGATTCTAACTGTTCCCATGCTGAAGTTCCCTCTGTGGCTGGTCTCATAACCTCCGGTGCTCCGGGGTCAGCGGGCAACCTCAGCTAGAGACGCAGGGAGGAGGATGGGCGTTTGCTCTGTCCTTTCAGGGATGCAGATCCCAGGCAACCAGGCCTTCTAGGTTGTTCCGTGGATTCCAGAAATGGGGATTTTTGAAATGAAGTTGCCCCAACTTTTCAGTATTGGCAACTAATTTTAGAAAAGTGTTTTTAAAGCACTGTCCAGATGAACCAGGATCCCACAGCATCTCTTGACCCAGAGCCTGGTGCCACGGAGGGTCAAAGCCACTGTGTAGGAGTCGTGAGACCTCTGTTTCCTCCTCTGTAAAGTGGGAATGATAATGGTACTGACTTCTAAGGTTGTGCCGAGGATAAGTGAGCTAACGTGAGAGGTGCTTAGGCCCAGCCCGGGAAGGAGCCAGGACTCTGTTTCCGCCTTGCCCCAGGCTGCCCATCCCTCCCCTGCCAGGCTGCCTCCCGGCGGGCCGCACTCGGTGCCACGGGAGCCTCCCCTTCTCCCGGTGGGCTCCTGATGTGCCACCCCACCCTGGGACCGCGCCCTGAGGGTGTTGGAAGGCAGGGAACGTTCACCCCTTGGGGCCCTGGAGGAGGAGCAGGCCGAGGAGGCAGAGCTGGGAGGGCAGGCCTAGCCGGTGCCTGGTACATAGTAGGTGCTCCATAAATGTTTATTGAATGAATGAATGGAGGCCATGCAGGCAGAGGCAGCCGCGCGTGTGCAGGCACTGGTGAAAGAGCGGGTCCAGTGGAGACTGGTGAGTAGCACCCGGGGTTGCAGCTGAGCGGGGCCTGGGGTTTGTTGGAGCCAAGGCCAAGAGGCCAGCAGGGACCAGGTGGAGGGGTCAGGGACTAGGTAGGGGGGTCAGGG
>NW_028005489.1:0-200 GCF_054177405.1 Leptonychotes weddellii | reverse complement strand
TTTTTTTAAAGATTTATTTATTTATTTATTTGAGAGAGAGAGAATGAGAGAGAGCGAGTACATGAGAGGGGGGAGGGTCAGAGGGAGAAGCAGGCTCCCCGCTGAGCAGGGAGCCCGATGCGGGACTCGATCCAGGGACTCCAGGATCATGACCTGAGCCGAAGGCAGTCGCTTAACCAACTGAGCCACCCAGGCGCCCT
>NW_028005488.1:0-200 GCF_054177405.1 Leptonychotes weddellii | reverse complement strand
TCATCTACACCCTGAGGAAGAAGGATGTGAGGGGAGCTCTGAGGAGACTCCTGTCAAGGACCTGGAGGTTCTGCAGGAGATGAGGCTCTGAGACGTGTCAGTCTCCATGGGTGGCAGAAGCCTGGGCGAGCGTGTTGTGTGCTGAAGGGGTCGATACCTTTTGTGTTTTGAGAGATTCGAGAGCCCCCCAAGTCCCCATC
>NW_028005487.1:0-200 GCF_054177405.1 Leptonychotes weddellii | reverse complement strand
TTTTTTTTTTTTTAAGATTTTATTTATTTATTTGACAGAGACAGAGACAGCGAGAGCAGGAACACAAGCAGGGGGAGTGGGAGAGGGAGAAGCAGGCTTCCTGCTGAGCCGGGAGCCCGATGTGGGACTCGATCCCAGGACCCTGGGATCATGACCTGAGCCGAAGGCAGTCGCTTAACCAACTGAGCCACCCAGGCGCC
>NW_028005486.1:0-200 GCF_054177405.1 Leptonychotes weddellii | reverse complement strand
TAGGTGGCCGGCAGGGGGAGGCCCCGCTCCGCCCCACCGGCCCCGCCCACGAGGCCCCACCCCTCAGTCGGGTGGCCGAGAGGAGGCCCCGCCCTGCCAGATAGGCCCCGCCCCCGCAAGGCCCCGCCCCGTCCGTTGGGCGGCCGGCAGGAGGCGCCGCGCCACGCGCGGGGCGCGGGGCGAGGGCGCGGGCGCGGGCG
>NW_028005485.1:0-200 GCF_054177405.1 Leptonychotes weddellii | reverse complement strand
ATCAGACATCTGTTGGGGAAATTTTAAGGAGGGTAGAGACCCAAAATCAAAGCTTAAAAATGTAAGCTTAAAGGCTTTTGACTTAAAAAAGAAAAACAACATAGAAGCACATTTTCTTTTTTTTTTTTATTCTTATGTTAATCCCCATACATTACATCATTAGTTTTAGATGTAGTGTTCCATGATTCATTGTTTGTGCT
>NW_028005484.1:0-200 GCF_054177405.1 Leptonychotes weddellii | reverse complement strand
TTATTTCACTTAGCATAATCTCCTCCAGTCCCATCCATGTTGATGTAAAAGTTGGGTATTCATCCTTTCTGATGGCTGAGTAATATTCCATTGTATATATGGACCACATCTTCTTTATCCATTCATCTGTTGAAGGGCATCTCGGCTCTTTCCACAGTTTGGCTATTGCGGACATTGCTGCTATGAACATTGGGGTGCAT
>NW_028005483.1:0-200 GCF_054177405.1 Leptonychotes weddellii | reverse complement strand
TTTTTTTTTTTTTTAAAGATTTTATTTATTTATTTGACAGAGAGAGACACAGCGAGAGAGGGAACACAAGCAGGGGGAGTGGGAGAGGGAGAAGCAGGCTTCCCGCAGAGCAGGGAGCCCGATGCGGGACTCGATCCCAGGACCCCGGGACCATGACCTGAGCCGAAGGCAGTCGCTTAACCAACTGAGCCACCCAGGCG
>NW_028005482.1:0-200 GCF_054177405.1 Leptonychotes weddellii | reverse complement strand
TTTTTTTTTTATTCTTATGTTAATCCCCATACATTACATCATTAGTTTTAGATGAAGTGTTCCATGATTCATTGTTTGTGCATAACACCCAGTGCTCCATGCAGAATGTGCCCTCCTCAATACCCACCACCAGGCTAACCCATCCTCCCACCCCCCTCCCCTCTAGAACCCTCAGTTTGTTTTTCAGAGTCCATCATCTC
>NW_028005481.1:0-200 GCF_054177405.1 Leptonychotes weddellii | reverse complement strand
TAAAAAAATTGTGTCAAAACATAAGAGGAACATATATAAAGATCCTTTGGCATTCTATAAGGAGATGATCACTAAATTTTAATGTTTTACAGTATTTCCATAGAATGTGCCCTCAGATATTTGTACACAAAATCAATATTTTGATTTGAGAATATTGTGTACAAATACATGTTTAAGTTCAATGCTTATATATTACATAT
>NW_028005480.1:0-200 GCF_054177405.1 Leptonychotes weddellii | reverse complement strand
TATTTTTTTTTTATTCTTATGTTAATTCCCATACATTACATCATTAGTTCTAGATAAAGTGTTCCATGATTCATTGTTCGTGCACAACACCCAGTGCTCCATGCAGAACGTGCCCTCCTCAATACCCACCACCAGGCCAACCCATCCTCCCACCCCCCTCCCCTCTAGAACCCTCAGTTTGTTTTTCAGAGTCCATCGTC
>NW_028005479.1:0-983 GCF_054177405.1 Leptonychotes weddellii | reverse complement strand
CTCTCAAACCACACCAGGTGGGGAACCCTTCCTTTATCTGGCTATATCTGCCCCCATTCATCCGTTTGAAAAATTTTCAGACTAGGAGTAAGCAAGCACACCATTATTATAATTGTCTTTACAGTCCAAACAAAAAACAGAAGAACTTCTTTTCTGACTCACATTAAAGGCATATATATATATATATATATATATATATATATATGATACACAGGTCATCAAACCAGTTACTGCAGAAATGCATATATATATATATACACACATATGTATAAACATATATGCATATGTATACATATATGTATATGTGTGTGTGTATATATATACATATACATATATATATATATTCAATTCCTGCTGTTGCATCTCTATCTGGATGCCCGCCAGATCTTAAACTCAAAGCCCAAAGTGGAGAAAGAAACTCAGTGGTTGAAAACAATGGACTGTCTCTACAACTCTGTGGTGTGGCCGGAGGGCTCTTCCTGCCTGGGATTACTCGCAGCCACATTCAACTGGCAGATCTGCTGGGGGCTGGGCTCCCCTGGAGCAGTTGGCTGCAAGGCTCCCTTTCTCTCCACAGGGCCTTGGGCTTTCTTGGCAAGATGGTCTTACCGCACCTTTCAGAGAGGAAGCATCGGGAGAGCGTGAAATGGAAGCCACAAGGATTCCTAGAGCCTAGGCTCCCAAGCCATGCAATGTCACTGCAGCAGCATTCCACAGGTCAAAGCACCTCATGGGGCCAGGCCAGGTTCAAGAGAGAGGAAACAGACTCCACCTGCTGAGAGGAGCAGCAAGTCTCATAGGGAAAGGCCTGTAAGATGGGAGTTTCCGTTCCATCCACGTCGTTGCAAATGGCAAGATCTCATTCCTTTTGATGGCTGCATAATATGTTGAGTGAAATAAGTCAAACAGAGAAAGACATGTATCATATGATCTCATTGATATGAGGAATTCTTAATTGCAAGAAACAGACTGAGTGTTGTTGG
>NW_028005478.1:0-200 GCF_054177405.1 Leptonychotes weddellii | reverse complement strand
TGGGGGGCGGAGCAAGATGGCGGAGGAGTAGGAGACCTGGATTTCGTCTCCTCTCAGGAATTCAGCTGGATAGGGATCAAACCATTCTGAACACCTACAAACTCAACAGGAGATCGAAGAAAAGAAGAGCAACAACTCTCTCATCAGAAAAGCGACCACTTTCTGGAAGGTAGGACGTGCGGAGAAGTGAATCCGAGGCG
>NW_028005477.1:0-200 GCF_054177405.1 Leptonychotes weddellii | reverse complement strand
TTTTTTTTTATTCTTATGTTAATCCCCATACATTACATCATTAGTTCTAGATGAAGTGTTCCATGATTCATTGTTTGTGCATAACACCCAGTGCTCCATGCAGAACGTGCCCTCCTCAATACCCACCACCAGGCCAACCCATCCTCCCACCCCCCTCCCCTCTAGAACCCCCAGCCTGTTTTTCAGAGTCCATCGTCTCT
>NW_028005476.1:0-200 GCF_054177405.1 Leptonychotes weddellii | reverse complement strand
TTTTTTTTTTTTTTTTAAAGATTTTATTTATTTATTTGAGAGAGAGAGAATGAGAGACAGAGAGCATGAGAGGGAGGAGGGTCAGAGGGAGAAGCAGACTCCCCGCCGAGCAGGGAGCCTGATGCGGGACTCGATCCCGGGACTCCAGGATCATGACCTGAGCCGAAGGCAGTCGCTTAACCAACTGAGCCACCCAGGCG
>NW_028005475.1:0-200 GCF_054177405.1 Leptonychotes weddellii | reverse complement strand
AGATGGACTCTGAAAAACAAACTGAGGGTTCTAGAGGGGAGGGGGGTGGGAGGATGGGTTGGCCTGGTGGTGGGTATTGAGGAGGGCACGTTCTGCATGGAGCACTGGGTGTTGTGCACGAACAATGAATCATGGAACACTTCATCTAGAACTAATGATGTAATGTATGGGGATTAACATAAGAATAAAAAAAAAAAATT
>NW_028005474.1:0-200 GCF_054177405.1 Leptonychotes weddellii | reverse complement strand
TATCGCCTCGGATTCACTTCTCCGCACGTCCTACCTTCCAGAAAGTGGTCGCTTTTCTGATGAGAGAGTTGTTGCTCTTCTTTTCTTCAATCTCCTGTTGAGTTTGTAGGTGTTCAGAATGGTTTGATCCCTATCCAGCTGAATTCCTGAGAGGAGACGAAATCCAGGTCTCCTACTCCTCCGCCATCTTGCTCCGCCCC
>NW_028005473.1:0-200 GCF_054177405.1 Leptonychotes weddellii | reverse complement strand
GAGCCTGGTGGTGGGTATTGAGGAGGGCACATTCTGCATGGAGCACTGGGTGTTATGCACAAACAATGAATCATGGAACACTTCATCTAAAACTAATGATGTAATGTATGGGGATTAACATAAGAATAAAAAAAAATACCACAGACCTACTGGATCCAATTCTATTATTTGGAGAGAGTAAGAAGGTCTGCTTTCTATTT
>NW_028005472.1:0-200 GCF_054177405.1 Leptonychotes weddellii | reverse complement strand
TGGCCTGGTGGTGGGTATTGAGGAGGGCACGTTCTGCATGGAGCACTGGGTGTTGTGCACGAACAATGAATCATGGAACACTTCATCTAGAACTAATGATATAATGTATGGGGATTAACATAAGAATAAAATAAAAAAAAAAAACATGGATTGGCTTGAAAAAAGACAGAAAGGTCAGTGAAATAAAATAGAGAATCATA
>NW_028005471.1:0-200 GCF_054177405.1 Leptonychotes weddellii | reverse complement strand
TACCCCTTCAGATACCTACATTTGTATCTTTGGGGTAAATACCCAGTAGTGCAATTGTTGGATCATATGGTAGCTCTAGTTTCAACTTTTTGAGGAACCTCCACACTGTTTTCCAGAGTGGCTGCACCAGCTTGCATTCCCACCAACAGTGTAGGAGGGTTCCCCTTTCTCCGCATCCCCGCCAACATCTGTCATTTCCT
>NW_028005470.1:0-200 GCF_054177405.1 Leptonychotes weddellii | reverse complement strand
TTCTTATGTTAATCCCCATACATTACATCATTAGTTCTAGATGAAGTGTTCCATGATTCATTGTTCGTGCACAACACCCAGTGCTCCATGCAGAACGTGCCCTCCTCAATACCCACCACCAGGCCAACCCATCCTCCCACCCCCCTCCCCTCTAGAACCCTCAGTTTGTTTTTCAGAGTCCATCTTCTCTCATGGTTCGT
>NW_028005469.1:0-200 GCF_054177405.1 Leptonychotes weddellii | reverse complement strand
GGGGCGCCTGGGTGGCTCAGTTGGTTAAGCGACTGCCTTCGGCTCAGGTCATGATCCTGGAGTCCCGGGATCGAGTCCCACATCGGGCTCCCTGCTCGGCAGGGAGTCTGCTTCTCCCTCTGACCCTCCTCCCTCTCATGCTCTCTGTCTCTCATTCTCTCTCTCTCAAATAAATAAATAAAATCTTAAAAAAAAAAAAG
>NW_028005468.1:0-983 GCF_054177405.1 Leptonychotes weddellii | reverse complement strand
TACAGACTCTACTGTATCTAGTACCTGTACTAAATACTGGGATACAATTTTATATAGGGTAATTAGAGATTTTATTACAGAGCAGACTTAAAATAAGCAAAGGTATAGAAGAACTAAATAACATAACTAACAAGCCTGAAAATATACGTACACATCCCACTTCATAGCCAACATGCAGAATATGTACATGTTGATCATGCGTCGTGCGTTTTTTAGAATCAGCCATGTTCTAGGCCATAGAAAAAAGGTCCAAAGAGTCAATATAATGCAAACTATGTTCTGTGACCGTAATGTAATAAAATTAAAGACCAAGAACAGTAAAAGAGTTAAAATTTTCCATTTCCTGGAAACCGACAATGAACAAACGAAAACCAAAGGAAGGCCCCCCAAATTTTGGGGTTAAAGGGATCATTATATGTCAGAATTCATGAGGCATAGCCAAACCAGCATTTAGAAGGAGAATTATAGTTTTAAATACATTTATTAGAAAAGAAGAACATTTGAAGACAAATAAATGAAATATTTGGTTACAATAATTTGAAGAAAACCACAGAGCAAACTCTACTAGTGGGGGACAGAAATTACAGTATAACTCACGCTCTGACTTATATGTACACAGAACACTGAGGGAACCCACTGGAGAGGCAGCTACCTTGGAAAGATGACATTTGAGCTGAGTTTGATGGACTATAAGGGATTAGATAAGGATATGGGAAGAAAATGATGGGAAAAACAAAGAGCAAGTGCACCCAGGTGAGAAAGTCAGTTGGTTTTGCCCAGCTGCAGTAAGCGCTCCTATGAAGGAGTGGTCGGAGAGAAGGTGGGGTCATGTCAGACCATGAAAACTTTGTTGTGAAAGCGATAGGGAAGCCTAGCACATTTTTTTTTTTTAAGATAAGGGGATGATAATGATCAGTATAGGGAAGTGGTTAAGCATATGAGTTCTATAATGTATAGACTTATGCAAGCATTATTTTTTTTTT
>NW_028005467.1:0-200 GCF_054177405.1 Leptonychotes weddellii | reverse complement strand
TTTTTTTTTTTTAAAGATTTTATTTATTTATTTGAGACAGAGAGAATGAGATACAGAGAGCATGAGAGGGAGGAGGGTCAGAGGGAGAAGCAGACTCCCTGCCGAGCAGGGAGCCTGATGCGGGACTCGATCCCGGGACTCCAGGATCATGACCTGAGCCGAAGGCAGTCGCTTAACCAACTGAGCCACCCAGGCGCCCT
>NW_028005466.1:0-200 GCF_054177405.1 Leptonychotes weddellii | reverse complement strand
TGGGGTGACTGGGTGATAGACACTGGGGAGGGTATGTGCTCTGGTAAGCACTGTGAATTGTGCAAGACGGTTGAGTCTCAGATCTGTACCTCTGAAACAAATAACGCAATATTTGTTAAGAAAAAAAAAAGAAGGAGAAGAAGATAGCAGGAGGGGAAAAATGAAGGGGGGAAATCGGAGGGGTAGACGAACCATGAGAG
>NW_028005465.1:0-200 GCF_054177405.1 Leptonychotes weddellii | reverse complement strand
GGGAAGGGCGCTAAACTAATTCCTACATGGAAGCTTCCAATGTTCGATGTCTGCTTGTGACTCTGAGGGAGACATTTATTATTAAAAAGAGCAATAGCTAGTTATCATTCCTGACACATTCCATGCTTCCAAATTGAAACTAACAATCTTATTACTCTTCTCTCACCTCCCAGAAGGAAGTCCAGTGATGGCACATTGTG
>NW_028005464.1:0-200 GCF_054177405.1 Leptonychotes weddellii | reverse complement strand
TTTTTTTTTTTTTAAAGATTTTATTTATTTATTTGAGAGAGAGAGAATGAGAGAGAGCACATGAGAGGGGGGAGGGTCAGAGGGAGAAGCAGACTCCCTGCCGAGCAGGGAGCCCGATGCGGGACTCGATCCAGGGACTCCAGGATCATGACCTGAGCCGAAGGCAGTCGCTTAACCAACTGAGCCACCCAGGCGCCCTC
>NW_028005463.1:0-200 GCF_054177405.1 Leptonychotes weddellii | reverse complement strand
TTTTTTTTTTTTTTTAAAGATTTTTATTTATTTATTTGACAGAGAGAGACACAGCGAGAGAGGGAACACAAGCAGGGGGAGTGGGAGAGGGAGAAGCAGGCTCCCTGCAGAGCAGGGAGCCCGATGCGGGACTCGATCCCAGGACCCTGGGATCATGACCTGAGCTGAAGGCAGTCGCTTAACCAACTGAGCCACCCAGG
>NW_028005462.1:0-200 GCF_054177405.1 Leptonychotes weddellii | reverse complement strand
CTTTTTTTTTTTTTTAAAGATTTTATTTATTTATTTGAGACAGAGAGAATGAGAGAGACAGAGAGCACATGAGAGGGGGGAGGGTCAGAGGGAGAAGCAGGCTCCCTGCCGAGCAGGGAGCCCGATGCGGGACTCGATCCCGGGACTCCAGGATCATGACCTGAGCCGAAGGCAGTCGCTTAACCAACTGAGCCACCCAG
>NW_028005461.1:0-200 GCF_054177405.1 Leptonychotes weddellii | reverse complement strand
GTTCTCACTTAGGTGTTTTAGCCATACTACATAAATTAAGTAAAAATGGGACACTAATCAATGAAATTAAATACTTGTGTCATATTAATTGGGAAGCCACATGTTCCTCTGTAGTATTTAAGTCAATTAACTTGAATACTGGCACTTCTTGCTCTTTTCTCTCATATCTAAAGAATTCTGCCATGCTGTCCTTCAAAAAT
>NW_028005460.1:0-200 GCF_054177405.1 Leptonychotes weddellii | reverse complement strand
GGGGGGGATGGGTTAGCCTGGTGATGGGTATTAAGGAGGGCACGTTCTGCATGGAGCACTGGGTGTTATACGCAAACAATGAATCAGGGAACACTACATCAAAAACTAATGATGTAATATTGTATGGTGATTAACATAACATAATAAAATTAAATTTAAAAAAAAAAGAAACATATAGAACATTCCAATGTAATAGGCAT
>NW_028005459.1:0-200 GCF_054177405.1 Leptonychotes weddellii | reverse complement strand
GCGTGCTGACAGGATAGAGGGAGAGGAGCATTGGGAGTGGGTGTCGGGGACCCTCGCCCCCAGCAACATCCATAGGGCTGTGGGGACCCGGGCCGATACCTGCCCCCCTCCCCCCCAGCTCCTGTTGCAGTTGCCCTGTGATTAAGTCAGGCAAGCACAGGCCTTCGGACCATCGATGGGGCATGGGTACCACCAAACCT
>NW_028005458.1:0-200 GCF_054177405.1 Leptonychotes weddellii | reverse complement strand
TACCAGAGCACATACCCTCCCCAGTGTCTATCACCCAGTCACCCCATCCCTCCCACCCCCCACCACTCCAGCAACCCTCAGTTTGTTTCCTGCGATTAAGAATTCCTCATATCAGTGAGATCATATGATACATGGTTTTTTGTGGGCCATTCATTTATTAGATCAAATTGGTCTTCCAAACTGATCTCCTTGAGTGGAAT
>NW_028005457.1:0-983 GCF_054177405.1 Leptonychotes weddellii | reverse complement strand
GGGCAGACAATGGAGCAAATGTAAAGAAAAACCTAACACAGAAAAAGCAGACTTAAAAGTAACATACACCTGGAAGAAAGGGATCCTTAAATTTCATGTCCAAACTTGGCCATACCAACCCCCGCCCTCACCCCCCACCCGCGCGTGCCTCCCACGTCCAGTGACACCATAGGCAAAGTCCTTCATTGCTGGGTACCACGGACTGGATAAGCCAACCCTGTGGATTGAAATGACGGTGTTCCAGCCCCTTCACCCAGCTAAGGAAGCGGGCTGGGGATCCCGAGTAGACACGTGAGAGCCCCACGCTCGGAAATCGGGGTTCTAGAAGCCTCGGTTCTGGAGCAACACGAGGCTAATGCGATGAGCCAGCTGAGTATGTGGCTCCTGAGTCTCCTAAAGCAGGAGAACCCAGGTGGCAGACAAACACGACACTCACATCATCTGACTGCATGGCGTCCGCGGTTCAGAAGGCAAAGCCTGGCCAGATCTAGGGAGCAGCCATGCTTCTTCCGGAAAAATCACTTCCGGAGAGCCTAGTCTCACCTATCGCGAGAGTTTTGATTTCTCGGGCTTGCGTAGCGCCCCTTGGCGGCGCAACTTCCGCGTCCACCGCCACGTCCGGTCCGTCACGGCCGGCTAATACCGCCTTACGTCTTGTTCCGGGTCTCCCTCTGGGACGGTAAACACGGTTAACGGTCCCCTGCCAATCCGCGCAAGTTTCGGACAAGGCCTGGGGCGCGGAGGCGGAGGTCGCTGGGCACGCCCTTGTCCAAAGCGCGGTCTGTGACTGCCCCTGAGGGTTGGCTGGCACACGCCGGCGGCGGGCCTCCTCTGTCCCGGTGTGCACCCGGGAAAGCGCGGTCCGCCGCCCGCCGACCGTTAGCGCTTAGCCGTCGGAGCTGCATTACTTTTACTCCGCCGTCGCCGGGGCTGTGGAGCTCGAACTCGGTCCTTCTTCACCTGAGACCCGCTTTCCCGCACTC
>NW_028005456.1:0-200 GCF_054177405.1 Leptonychotes weddellii | reverse complement strand
TTTTTTTTTTCTTTTTTTTTTTTATTCTTATGTTAATCCCCATACATTACATCATTAGTTCTAGATGAAGTGTTCCATGATTCATTGTTCGTGCACAACACCCAGTGCTCCATGCAGAACGTGCCCTCCTCAATACCCACCACCAGGCCAACCCATCCTCCCACCCCCCTCCCCTCTAGAACCCTCAGTTTGTTTTTCAG
>NW_028005455.1:0-200 GCF_054177405.1 Leptonychotes weddellii | reverse complement strand
TTTTTTTTTAAAGATTTTATTTATTTATTTGAAAGAGAGAGAATGAGAGAGAGAAAGCACATGAGAGGGGGGAGGGTCAGAGGGAGAAGCAGACTCCCCGCCGAGCAGGGAGTCCGATGCGGGACTCGATCCCGGGACTCCAGGATCATGACCTGAGCCGAAGGCAGTGGCTTAACCAACTGAGCCACCCAGGCGCCCAA
>NW_028005454.1:0-200 GCF_054177405.1 Leptonychotes weddellii | reverse complement strand
TTTTTTTTTTTTTAAAGATTTTATTTATTTATTTGACAGAGAAAGACACAGCAAGAGAGGGAACACAAACGGGGAGTGGGAGAGGGAGAAGCAGACTCCCCGCCGAGCAGGGAGCCCGATGCGGGACTCGATCCCGGGACTCCAGGATCATGACCTGAGCCGAAGGCAGTCGCTTAACCAACTGAGCCACCCAGGCGCCC
>NW_028005453.1:0-200 GCF_054177405.1 Leptonychotes weddellii | reverse complement strand
GGTTTCTCAGACTGTAGATGAAAGGATTTAACATTGGGGTCACTGTGATGTACATCACAGTTATCACTGCATCCTTTAGGCTGTAACTAGTTAGAGGGCGAAAATACATGCCCATGACTGTCCCATAATACAGAGAAACAACTGTGAGGTGGGAACCACAGGTAGAGAAGGCTTTGAGCACACCCTTGGTGGATGGAACC
>NW_028005452.1:0-200 GCF_054177405.1 Leptonychotes weddellii | reverse complement strand
TTTTTTTTTTTTAAATTTTTTTTTTAAGATTTTTAAAATTTATTTATTTGAGACAGAGAGAATGAGAGAGAGAGAGCACATGAGAGGGGGGAGGGTCAGAGGCAGAAGCAGGCTCCCTGCCGAGCAGGGAGCCCGATGCGGGACTCGATCCAGGGACTCCAGGATCATGACCTGAGCCGAAGGCAGTCGCTTAACCAACT
>NW_028005451.1:0-200 GCF_054177405.1 Leptonychotes weddellii | reverse complement strand
CTGCAGCAGGGTTTCTGGGCCTCTGGGAAGCCAGCACAAGAAGCCACCTGGGGCTGCACTTGGCTGTGCGCCTCCCTGAGGAGAAGGTAGGCATCGGAGACGGGAGGGCTGGAGACGGGGACAAAGACTCCTTCCCTGTCTTAGATGGAGAGGGCGGCTGGCTCTCATCAAAGAACACACTCATTGTACCCACCCCCCCT
>NW_028005450.1:0-200 GCF_054177405.1 Leptonychotes weddellii | reverse complement strand
TTGCAGCAGGGTTTCTGGGCCTCTGGGAAGCCAGCACAAGAAGCCACCTGGGGCTGCACTTGGCTGTGCGCCTCCCTGAGGAGAAGGTAGGCATCGGAGACGGGAGGGCTGGAGACGGGGACAAAGACTCCTTCCCTGTCTTAGATGGAGAGGGCGGCTGGCTCTCATCAAAGAACACACTCATTGTACCCACCCCCCCC
>NW_028005449.1:0-200 GCF_054177405.1 Leptonychotes weddellii | reverse complement strand
TTTTTTTTTTAAAGATTTTATTTATTTATTTGACAGAGAGAGACACAGCGAGAGAGGGAACACAAGCAGGGGGAGTGGGAGAGGGAGGAGCAGGCTCCCCGCTGAGCGGAGAGCCCGATGCGGGACTCGATCCCAGGACCCTGGGATCATGACCTGAGCCGAAGGCAGACGCTTAACGACTGAGCCACCCAGGCGCCCTG
>NW_028005448.1:0-200 GCF_054177405.1 Leptonychotes weddellii | reverse complement strand
TTTTTTTTTTTTTTTTAAAGATTTTTTATTTATTTATTTGAGACAGAGAGAATGAGATACAGAAAGCATGAGAGGGAGGAGGGTCAGAGGGAGAAGCAGACTCCCTGCCGAGCAGGGAGCCCGATGCGGGACTCGATCCCGGGACTCCAGGATCATGACCTGAGCCGAAGGCAGTCGCTTAACCAACTGAGCCACCCAGG
>NW_028005447.1:0-200 GCF_054177405.1 Leptonychotes weddellii | reverse complement strand
TTTTTTTTTTTTAAAGATTTTATTTATTTATTTGACAGAGAGAGACACAGCGAGAGAGGGAATACAAGCAGGGGGAGTGGAAGAGGGAGAAGCAGGCTTCCCGCTGAGCAGGGAGCCCGATGCGGGGCTCGATCCCAGGACCCTGGGATCATGACCTGAGCCGAAGGCAGACGCTTAACGACTGAGCCACCCAGGCGCCC
>NW_028005446.1:0-983 GCF_054177405.1 Leptonychotes weddellii | reverse complement strand
TAGCCTTTTCTGGCTCATCTTCCTGTGTTGCTACTGGTACCCAGCAGGTAAATCTGCTCTGTGCCCCTGTTGGGCAATGTGGGTCAGGCTAAAATTCTCCTTAGGAGCCTCTGCCATTTGGAGAAATTGCAAGTTGCAAGTGAATGTGTAGCCACTTCACCTGGCTCAGAAGGACCTGGGCGTGCTTTCTGATGAATGATTTTTGGAAAATACCTAATTAGATGGCAGAATGTTCGGTGGAATGTCCCAGCATACCTGGAAACTGAGCCAGGAAGGCAATGTGCACTCCTCACAGGGCTCAGGTTTTGTCATGCTATGATCCCAGCCCTGAAATTTGTGGCCCTTACCCACATGTCCCTTGGTCTGTTTCTGTGATTCTTTCTTTCAGGTACCCTCTCCTAGAGGTTGAGATTTTAGACAGCCTTATAATTGGGTCTTGCTTTTTTATCCAGTCTTGATTATCTATGTCTTTTATTTGGAGTATTTGTCTATTTTCATTTTGTAATTATTGATGTGGTTAAGTCCTAAATTCTGTTTCGAGACAGAAAATGTCAGAATGATCATCAGAAATGGAAAGTGTCAGATGTGTGGTGGCAGGATTAAGTGATACCTCGTTAACTCTAGGTAGACTTTGATGAGTTATGGATGTGTATTTTTGGCCCAGCTGCTTAGAAAATAATAATAAGAGGTAGAGCCACAAAGCTTAGATGAAATACTATTGAATATTTAAAAATATTGATTAGTCCAAAAGAAGGCAAGAAAAACACAACAGAGTAAACAAACAAAACCCCAAAAAATTCAGAAGGGACAAAAATAAAACAAATATGAAATGGTAAACTTACCCCCCCATATCAATCATTACATTAAATGCAAATGGACCAAATACTCCAAGTAAAAGGCAGAGATTATCAGACTGAGTAAAAAAGCAAGACTCAACTCTAAGCTTTCTAAAAAGAGACATTTTAAAGACACAGATAAAGTGT
>NW_028005445.1:0-200 GCF_054177405.1 Leptonychotes weddellii | reverse complement strand
TTTCCCTTCCTTCTCCTAATGTCCTCCATGCTATTCCTTATGTTCCACAAATAAGTGAAACCATATGATAATTGACTTTCTCTGCTTGACTTATTTCACTTAGCATAATCTCCTCCAGTCCCATCCATGTTGATGTAAAAGTTGGGTATTCATCCTTTCTGATGGCTGAGTAATATTCCATTGTATATATGGACCACATC
>NW_028005444.1:0-200 GCF_054177405.1 Leptonychotes weddellii | reverse complement strand
TTTTTTTTTTTTTTTTTTTTTAAAGATTTTATTTATTTATTTGAGAGAGAGAGAATGAGAGACAGAGAGCATGAGAGGGAGGAGGGTCAGAGGGAGAAGCAGACTCCCCGCCGAGCAGGGAGCCCGATGCGGGACTCGATCCCGGGACTCCAGGATCATGACCTGAGCCGAAGGCAGTCGCTTAACCAACTGAGCCACCC
>NW_028005443.1:0-200 GCF_054177405.1 Leptonychotes weddellii | reverse complement strand
GCAAACAATGAATCATGGAACACTATATCAAAAACTAATGATGTAATGTATGGTGATTAACATAACAGAATTAAAAAAATGTAAAATAAAAAAAGTGCATAGCAGAGTAGGGTAACTGAAGCCTCAGCTTTCAGGCCAGAGGACTGAACAAAAATAGCCTCAGGGAACCAGAAAGTGCTGAGGAGATCACAGAAAGGGAG
>NW_028005442.1:0-200 GCF_054177405.1 Leptonychotes weddellii | reverse complement strand
GGGCTTCTCCCGAGGCCCAGCCATCTCCAGCACAGAAATCAGCCGCAAATCCACCGAAACCGGCGAGTATGGGATGTGGTGGGTGTGGTTTATGGTTGTTAATTCTAAGTAAACAGACTCAGACCCACAGAGCAGTTCAGCCACCTCCACCTCCCACAGGAAGGCTTCTCAGGCAGGGGCTCCCTTCTCAGCAAGGGCTT
>NW_028005441.1:0-200 GCF_054177405.1 Leptonychotes weddellii | reverse complement strand
TTAGGTGGAATGTTGAGGAAATAAAAGAAACGATATAGTGTCTAATATAGCAAGATAATATAAATCTTATGTTAATCCCCATACATTACATCATTAGTTCTAGATGAAGTGTTCCATGATTCATTGTTCATGCACAACACCCAGTGCTCCATGCAGAACGTGCCCTCCTCAATACCCACCACCAGGCCAACCCATCCTCT
>NW_028005440.1:0-200 GCF_054177405.1 Leptonychotes weddellii | reverse complement strand
GGACAACCCCCCTGGAGGTGGCGGGAAGTGGATTCCCAACTTGGCCTGACCTTGCTATCCAAATGGAAGCAGATGCGCTACTCATTCATTCAAATATTTATGGAGCACTTGCCATGTGCCAAGTAGACAATGAAGACCCAACAGGGAGTAAAACAGGTGAGTCCCTGCCTGCGTGGAGCTGGCATTGCAGAGAGGGCTCG
>NW_028005439.1:0-200 GCF_054177405.1 Leptonychotes weddellii | reverse complement strand
TGAGCCCTCTCTGCAATGCCAGCTCCACGCAGGCAGGGACTCACCTGTTTTACTCCCTGTTGGGTCTTCATTGTCTACTTGGCACATGGCAAGTGCTCCATAAATATTTGAATGAATGAGTAGCGCATCTGCTTCCATTTGGATAGCAAGGTCAGGCCAAGTTGGGAATCCACTTCCCGCCACCTCCAGGGGGGTTGTCT
>NW_028005438.1:0-200 GCF_054177405.1 Leptonychotes weddellii | reverse complement strand
TTTTTTTTTTTTAATTCTTATGTTAATCCCCATACATTACATCATTAGTTTTAGATGAAGTGTTCCATGATTCATTGTTTGTGCATAACACCCAGTGCTCCATGCAGAATGTGCCCTCCTCAATACCCACCACCAGGCTAACCCATCCTCCCACCCCCCTCCCCTCTAGAACCCTCAGTTTGTTTTTCAGAGTCCATCGT
>NW_028005437.1:0-200 GCF_054177405.1 Leptonychotes weddellii | reverse complement strand
GGCAGTGTCTCAGCCCGGGCTGAGGTCCCGGCGTCTGCATGAGCCAGGTCACCCTGGGAGCGGCACGCAGGCAGGGACTCCTGGGACGGGCTCAGTGACCTCACTGCAGATGGTTGACACGTTAAACAAGCTTCTCTCGCATTCAGCCTGGGGCCTGCGCCCCCCTCAAAGGCTCACGAGCGGGAGCTGCGGATCCGTCT
>NW_028005436.1:0-200 GCF_054177405.1 Leptonychotes weddellii | reverse complement strand
GGACGGATCCGCAGCTCCCGCTCGTGAGCCTTTGAGGGGGGCGCAGGCCCCAGGCTGAATGCGAGAGAAGCTTGTTTAACGTGTCAACCATCTGCAGTGAGGTCACTGAGCCCGTCCCAGGAGTCCCTGCCTGCGTGCCGCTCCCAGGGTGACCTGGCTCATGCAGACGCCGGGACCTCAGCCCGGGCTGAGACACTGCT
>NW_028005435.1:0-983 GCF_054177405.1 Leptonychotes weddellii | reverse complement strand
CCCCCCCCCCCGATAACAAACAAATCTTCCTGCTGACTGTATACCTTGACACAGTGACACGAAAGGATTAGGATAGAAAAATATATACCAGACAAGTGCTGTGACAAATATCGATACCCACTTACACAGAGTGAACAGGTTTTAACATTTGGCCATATTGGCTTCCAATCTGTCTGTCTCTCTCCAATAAATAGAATCTTTCAGGCACAAGTGAAGTTCCTCACCTGTCATATTTACTTTCCTTCTTCCACAGAGGTAAGCACTACCCAGGAAATGGTGTGTTTACTTCTCGTCTGTGTTCTTAGACATACGTGTGTGTATGTATATGTATATGTGTACATACATATGTATATGTGTGTATATATCCATAGCCAATATAGAATGTTTATGTTTTCTAAGTGGACATAATTGATAGAATCGATGTCTGTATGTATCGTTTTGCAACTTGATTTTTTCACTGAGCATTGTTTTTGAGATTTAACCATTTTGATACATATAGCTCTAGTTCATGCACTTTAACTGCTGTATAATAGACGTTCAGTTGTATGAATCATCACAATTTATCCCTCCCCTTATTGGTGGGCATGTAGGTTCTTCCCAGTGTTTTGCAGCAATGAATATACTTAAAAGATGTCTCTCTGTGCCCATGTGTGAGTTTCTCTAGGGGTAAGTACGCGGAGATGAGGTTCCTGGGTCTTTAGGCTTGGAGGGGAAATTTTGGGGTCCTTTGGGCTTATTAAGCATCTTCCTTCTAACCAGATATTGCCAAACTGCTTTCCCAAGCGATTGTGCTAATCCATGCTCTTACCGGCAGTTTATGGGAGCTGTTTTTAGCTCCAACAGCCTGGATGTGGTTAATGTTCAACCTCACGGGTGATCAGTGACATATAAACTAACAGAATGGTGAAACATACTGTGTCCATCAGAAAGCCATAGTTTTTCTTCATGATAGTATCTACTTTGGGCTAGGAAAAACACAAGAA
>NW_028005434.1:0-200 GCF_054177405.1 Leptonychotes weddellii | reverse complement strand
GGGCGGAGCAAGATGGCGGAGGAGTAGGAGACCTGGATTTCGTCTCCTCTCAGGAATTCAGCTGGATAGGGATCAAACCATTCTGAACACCTACAAACCCAACAGGAGATCGAAGAAAGGAATAGCAACAACTCTCTGAACAGAAAAGCGACCACTTTCTGGAAGGTAGGACGTGCGGAGAAGTGAATCCGAGGCGATAT
>NW_028005433.1:0-200 GCF_054177405.1 Leptonychotes weddellii | reverse complement strand
TTTTTTTTTTTTAAAGATTTTATTTATTTATTTGACAGAGAAAGACACAGCGAGAGAGGGAACACAAACGGGGAGTGGGAGAGGGAGAAGCAGACTCCCTGCCGAGCAGGGAGCCCGATGCGGGACTCGATCCCGGGACTCCAGGATCATGACCTGAGCCGAAGGCAGTCACTTAACCAACTGAGCCACCCAGGCGCCCG
>NW_028005432.1:0-200 GCF_054177405.1 Leptonychotes weddellii | reverse complement strand
GGAGGGACTCAAGAGGGCAGACGTGAGTCCATGTTTATCTGTCCCCTCTGCACCTCTCTGCCTTCACCTGTGTCCCGAGTTCTGACACCCCAGAACCAGGGCCCTGAGGGGCAGGATGGAAGGCAGCCTCTGTTCTCTGCCAAGGCCCCAGAGGCCACACCTTCTCCCAGCCCAGAGCTCGTGGAGCTCAGACAGACTCT
>NW_028005431.1:0-200 GCF_054177405.1 Leptonychotes weddellii | reverse complement strand
TTTTTTTTTTTTTTAAAGATTTTATTTATTTATTTGAGACAGAGAGAATGAGAGACAGAGAGCATGAGAGGGAGGAGGGTCAGAGGGAGAAGCAGACTCCCTGCCGAGCAGGGAGCCCGATGCGGGACTCGATCCAGGGACTCCAGGATCATGACCTGAGCCGAAGGCAGTCGCTTAACCGACTGAGCCACCCAGGCGCC
>NW_028005430.1:0-200 GCF_054177405.1 Leptonychotes weddellii | reverse complement strand
TCCTCCCGAATATCGCCTCGGATTCACTTCTCCGCACGTCCTACCTTCCAGAAAGTGGTCGCTTTTCTGTTCAGAGAGTTGTTGCTATTCCTTTCTTCGATCTCCTGTTGAGTTTGTAGGTGTTCAGAATGGTTTGATCCCTATCCAGCTGAATTCCTGAGAGGAGACGAAATCCAGGTCTCCTACTCCTCCGCCATCTT
>NW_028005429.1:0-200 GCF_054177405.1 Leptonychotes weddellii | reverse complement strand
TTATGTTAATCCCCATACATTACATCATTAGTTTTAGATGAAGTGTTCCATGATTCATTGTTTGTGCATAACACCCAGTGCTCCATGCAGAATGTGCCCTCCTCAATACCCACCACCAGGCTAACCCATCCTCCCACCCCCCTCCCCTCTAGAACCCTCAGTTTGTTTTTCAGAGTCCATCGTCTCTCATGGTTCGTCCA
>NW_028005428.1:0-200 GCF_054177405.1 Leptonychotes weddellii | reverse complement strand
TTTTTTTTTTTTAAAGATTTTATTTATTTATTTGAGACAGAGAGAATGAGAGACAGAGAGCATGAGAGGGAGGAGGGTCAGAGGGAGAAGCAGACTTCCTGCCGAGCAGGGAGCCCGATGCGGGACTCGATCCCGGGACTCCAGGATCATGACCTGAGCCGAAGGCAGTCGCCCAACCAACTGAGCCACCCAGGCGCCCC
>NW_028005427.1:0-200 GCF_054177405.1 Leptonychotes weddellii | reverse complement strand
TTTTTTTTTTTTTTTTAAAGATTTTATTTATTTATTTGAGACAGAGAGAATGAGAGAGACAGAGAGCACATGAGAGGGGGGAGGGTCAGAGGGAGAAGCAGGCTCCCCGCCGAGCAGGGAGCCCGATGCGGGACTCGATCCAGGGACTCCAGGATCATGACCTGAGCCGAAGGCAGTCGCTTAACCAACTGAGCCACCCA
>NW_028005426.1:0-200 GCF_054177405.1 Leptonychotes weddellii | reverse complement strand
TATCATAACCTTCCTCCTTTTTGGTGAGTATAGTATTTTGGTTTTTTATTTTTTACCTCTCAGCTTCAAACTCACCCTTTTTGTCTGATATATGAAAAATGTTCCAGGTCCTATAAATGTTTTTTTGTTTTTTTCTCCTGTGGCTTGTGTGACCGAGTTCTGCCTGTAGGGGGCGCCTGAGCCGTGGCAGGAGAAGACTC
>NW_028005425.1:0-200 GCF_054177405.1 Leptonychotes weddellii | reverse complement strand
TTTTTTTTTTTTATTCTTATGTTAATCCCCATACATTACATCATTAGTTCTAGATGAAGTGTTCCACGATTCATTGTTTGTGCATAACACCCAGTGCTCCATGCAGAACGTGCCCTCCTCAATACCCACCACCAGGCCAACCCATCCTCCCACCCCCTTCCCCTCTAGAACCCTCAGTTTGTTTTTCAGAGTCCATCGTC
>NW_028005424.1:0-983 GCF_054177405.1 Leptonychotes weddellii | reverse complement strand
GCCCAGACTGCGCAGGTGGTTGTTTTTGTTTTATTTTTAATTAGAATTTTATTTTATTACTTTCTTATTCAAGCATAATTAACGTACAGTGTTATATTAGCTTCAGGAGTACAATGTAATGATTCAACAATTCTACACATTTCTCAGTGCTCATTACGATAAGGGTCCTCTGAATCGCCTTTGTTGGTGGACAGGTGGGCAGCTGGTCTGGTGGCAGCAAGACGGACACTTGCACCCAGCTGACCCCCTGTGATGACTCAGCTTCCCCTGGGGAAGTTTCACACCTTATGTACTTTACTTGAAATCCTGGCAAATTCTTTCCTTCTATATGTTGACATCAACATTGTTTGGCTTCCCTTTGTTGTTTACAAAAAAAGCAAACACCCAGAGATCTGTAGATACAGGATTTATGTTTTACCCCTGAGTCTCAACGTTAGTTGGGGCTTTGGAAAGAACTTAATTTGGCTGCTGAGTGGAAACCAAGGGTGTGCGTCTTGGAAAAGACGAGGCCAGTGGGTGATGCTTAAGCGCCAACACTCGCGCAGATGGAGATTCCAAAGATGCCCAGGAATCCGGTCCTTGAGCAGACGTCAGCACGGACGTTATCTGAAAAGGGGACAAATTTGTGAAGAAGGAACGTTGAGAAATACATTATTAGAATGCAACAAACCCATGCCTTTTGGTTAATGTCTTGACTAGGGGTTGTACATGTAACTCTATGTTACCCAAGTTTTTAGCTATCCTTGTATTGCAAAGGGTGATAACATGTTAGCCTAAATAAGACTGATAACCCTAGGGGCGCCTGGGTGGTTCAGTTGGTTAAGCATCTGCCTTTGGCTCAGGTCATGATCTTGGGGTCCTGGGATGGAGCCCTCCCCTACCTTGGGCTCCCTGCTCAGTGGGGAGTCTGCTTTACCCTCTCCCTCCCCCCCCTTGTATGCTCTCTCTCTCTCAAATAAATAAATAAAATTAAAAAGAAAAAA
>NW_028005423.1:0-200 GCF_054177405.1 Leptonychotes weddellii | reverse complement strand
GAGCCCCCAAAACAGAAAAGACTCAGAGATTATGACTTATGCTGCAGATTTACAAATGGATGCAGATATAACCAAGATGTCGGAGATGGAATTCAGGCTAGCAATTGTGAAGACAATGGCTAGAATGGAGAAATCAATTAATGGCAACATAGAGTCTCTAAGGGCAGAAATAAAAGGTGAATTGGCAGAACTTAAAAATG
>NW_028005422.1:0-200 GCF_054177405.1 Leptonychotes weddellii | reverse complement strand
TTTTTTTTTTTTAAAGATTTTATTTATTTATTTGAGAGAGAGAGAATGAGAGACAGAGAGCACGAGAGGGAAGAGGGTCAGAGGGAGAAGCAGACCCCCTGCTGAGCAGGGAGCCCGATGCGGGACTCGATCCCGGGACTCCAGGATCATGACCTGAGCCGAAGGCAGTCGCTTAACCAACTGAGCCACCCAGGCGCCCT
>NW_028005421.1:0-200 GCF_054177405.1 Leptonychotes weddellii | reverse complement strand
TTATTTTTTTTTTTTTAAAGATTTTATTTATTTGAGAGAGAGAGAATGAGAGACAGAGAGCATGAGAGGGAGGAGGGTCAGAGGGAGAAGCAGACTCCCTGCCGAGCAGGGAGCCCGATGCGGGACTCGATCCAGGGACTCCAGGATCATGACCTGAGCCGAAGGCAGTCGCTTAACCAACTGAGCCACCCAGGCGCCCC
>NW_028005420.1:0-200 GCF_054177405.1 Leptonychotes weddellii | reverse complement strand
TTTTTTTTTTTTTTAAAGATTTTATTTATTCATTTATTTGAGAGAGTGAGAGAGAGAGCACATGAGAGGGGGGAAGGTCAGAGGGAGAAGCAGACTCCCTGCCGAGCAGGGAGCCCGATGTGGGACTCGATCCCGGGACTCCAGGATCATGACCTGAGCCGAAGGCAGTCGCTTAACCAACTGAGCCACCCAGGCGCCCC
>NW_028005419.1:0-200 GCF_054177405.1 Leptonychotes weddellii | reverse complement strand
TTTTTTTTTTTTTTAAAGATTTTATTTATTTATTTGAGAGAGAGAATGAGATAGAGAGAGCATGAGAGTGGGGAGGGTCAGGGGGAGAAGCAGACTCCCTGCTGAGCAGGGAGCCCGATGTGGGACTCGATCCCAGGACTCCAGGATCATGACCTGAGCCGAAGGCAGTCGCTTAACCAACTGAGCCACCCAGGCGCCCA
>NW_028005418.1:0-200 GCF_054177405.1 Leptonychotes weddellii | reverse complement strand
TTTTTTTTTTTTTTTTTAAAGATTTTATTTATTTATTTGCGAGAGAGAGAATGAGAGACAGAGAGCACAAGAGGGAGGAGGGTCAGAGGGAGAAGCAGACTCCCCGCTGAGCAGGGAGCCCGATGCGGGACTCGATCCAGGGACTCCAGGATCATGACCTGAGCCGAAGGCAGTCGCTTAACCGACTGAGCCACCCAGGC
>NW_028005417.1:0-200 GCF_054177405.1 Leptonychotes weddellii | reverse complement strand
GACCAAAATCACGGGGCTTTGGTCTAGCGATGGGTTGAAAAGGCGAAAGAAAGGAGGAGTGAAGTGATGGGGTCAGGAAATAGAGAAATAAAAGGAAAAGTTTGTTGGTTCTTGCTTCTGATGCCTTCCTGTCTGTCATTCTGCAAATGCCGAAGGTACACACAGGTGTGCTCTTGAATTGGCCTGGTTCTTCCGGAAAG
>NW_028005416.1:0-200 GCF_054177405.1 Leptonychotes weddellii | reverse complement strand
TTTTTTTTTTTAAAGATTTTATTTATTTATTTGAGAGAGAGAGAATGAGAGACAGAGAGCACGAGAGGGAAGAGGGCAGAGGGAGAAGCAGACCCCCTGCTGAGCAGGGAGCCCGATGTGGGACTCGATCCCGGGACTCCAGGATCATGACCTGAGCCGAAGGCAGTCGCTTAACCAACTGAGCCACCCAGGCGCCCCAT
>NW_028005415.1:0-200 GCF_054177405.1 Leptonychotes weddellii | reverse complement strand
GAGAAGATGGACTCTGAAAAACAAACTGAGGGTTCTAGAGGGGAGGGGGGTGGGAGGATGGGTTGGCCTGGTGGTGGGTGTTGAGGAGGGCACGTTCTGCATGGAGCACTGGGTGTTGTGCACGAACAATGAATCATGGAACACTTCATCTAGAACTAATGATGTAATGTATGGGGATTAACATAAGAATAAAAAAAAAT
>NW_028005414.1:0-200 GCF_054177405.1 Leptonychotes weddellii | reverse complement strand
CCTGGATCATTGAGTTTTGACCATTTTGATGACCCATGAACTCAGAGAGCCAAGTTATCTCAGAGTAGCTAGACCTTCTTGAGGCATCCAGGCCCCATTGTTAATATTTATAATCTCCTGGGCTTTTTGGGTGCACATCCCCTCTTAGTTCTGGTGCCCAGGCTCCAAAGGATTGGCCATTTCACAGCAATTGTAAAGGG
>NW_028005413.1:0-983 GCF_054177405.1 Leptonychotes weddellii | reverse complement strand
GCACATCCCGCACACACCACACACACTGCGCACACACGCACATCCCGCACACACTGCACACACATGCGCACCCCGCACACCCCGCACACGTACGTATACCCCGCGCGCGCTGGAGGGGCAGCAGTGGAAAGGAGGCTGGTGAAACCACAGAGAGCGGAGGCAGGGGGTTGCCGAGAAAGACAGCCGGCACGGAGGGCCTGCCACAGAGCCGCAGCCGGGCGCGGGGCTCACACCTCCACACGGGCCCCGGCCGCCCCGGGCCCAGGGCAGATCTTCACCAAGTCTTCCACATGAATGTCTGACTGAACGGGCCAGCAGCCTGCAGCCAGAGCCGGTGACTGGGCGCCAGAGCACGGACAGACAGACACACTCCGCGAGAGAAGGGGACACAGAGGCCAATGGGCAGAGACCAGACGACAGCCCCAGGTGGACACGCACACAGACACACGCCCCACCCTCTCTAGGTGTGCACACGATCCACACAAATCCCTGCACACACAGCTGGAGAAAACAGACACACTGGCTTCGCACCCCATTGATACCCAGGTACACGCTCACCCCAGGAGCCTGCAGGCTAGCACACACCCCGGACACGTGTGTATACGGACACACACAGCCCTGGGCAAACAGATGCCCAGCCTCCCAATCACACACCCATGTGAACAAAAGGCTCACACAGCTAGACACACAGTCCTGGGAGCCCACACTCACAGACGACCCGCACACAAGTCCACACACACCTACCCAGACGCCCATGAGCCAACAGGCCCACGCACATACCCACGTGCACACGAAGGCACACACTCCCAGGAGCAAACAGAAGACACAAGCCGCAAACATCCATGCTCCTATGCTCCCAAGAGCTGCACACACCCATGGAGTCTCTGGGTGTCCATTCTGACCTGGATACTAGGGGATTTGGCTTGCGAAAATACTACTGCAGAGAGAAATGTCCTAATTTTGAAATTTGCTTCTAATTAGAC
>NW_028005412.1:0-200 GCF_054177405.1 Leptonychotes weddellii | reverse complement strand
CCAAACTGTGGAAAGAGCCAAGATGTCCATCGACAGATGAATGGATAAAGAAGATGTGGTATATATATACAATGGAATATTATGCAGCCATCAAAAGGAATGAGATCTTGCCATTTGCAACGACGTGGATGGAACTGGAGGGTATTATGTTGAGTGAAATAAGTCAAACAGAGAAAGACATGTATCATATGATCTCACTG
>NW_028005411.1:0-200 GCF_054177405.1 Leptonychotes weddellii | reverse complement strand
TTTTTTTTTAAAGATTTTATTTATTTATTTGAGAGAGAGAGAATGAGAGAGAGAGAACACATGAGAGGGGATAGGGTCAGAGGACGAAGCAGACTCCCTGCCGAGCAGGGAGCCCGATGCGGGACTCGATCCAGGGACTCCAGGATCATGACCTGAGCCGAAGGCAGTCGCTTAACCAACTGAGCCACCCAGGCGCCCCA
>NW_028005410.1:0-200 GCF_054177405.1 Leptonychotes weddellii | reverse complement strand
TTTTTTTTTAAAGATTTTATTTATTTATTTGACAGAGACAGAGACAGCGAGAGCAGGAACACAAGCAGGGGGAGTGGGAGAGGGAGAAGCAGGCTTCCTGCTGAGCCGGGAGCCCGATGTGGGACTCGATCCCAGGACCCTGGGATCATGACCTGAGCCGAAGGCAGTCGCTTAACCAACTGAGCCACCCAGGCGCCCCA
>NW_028005409.1:0-200 GCF_054177405.1 Leptonychotes weddellii | reverse complement strand
GGCGCCTGGGTGGCTCAGTTGGTTAAGCGACTGCCTTCGGCTCAGGTCATGATCCTGGAGTCCCGGGATCGAGTCCCGCATCGGGCTCCCTGCTCGGCAGGGAGTCTGCTTCTCCCTCTGACCCTCCTCCCTCTCATGCTCTCTGTCTCTCATTCTCTCTCTCTCAAATAAATAAATAAAATCTTAAAAAAAAAAAAATG
>NW_028005408.1:0-200 GCF_054177405.1 Leptonychotes weddellii | reverse complement strand
CGCCTCGGATTCACTTCTCCGCACGTCCTACCTTCCAGAAAGTGGTCGCTTTTCTGTTCAGAGAGTTGTTGCTATTCCTTTCTTCGATCTCCTGTTGAGTTTGTAGGTGTTCAGAATGGTTTGATCCCTATCCAGCTGAATTCCTGAGAGGAGACGAAATCCAGGTCTCCTACTCCTCCGCCATCTTGCTCCGCCCCCTG
>NW_028005407.1:0-200 GCF_054177405.1 Leptonychotes weddellii | reverse complement strand
TTTTTTTTTTAAAAAGGAGTTAGTTCATTTGCTCATTCATTCACATATTCTATTCTGCTTATTTGTTCATTTGTTTGATCATCAGATATTTACTGAGTGTGTGCTATGTGTCAGGATTTTATTGGTTCATTAAGATGTGGCATTTAATATCTGTAATATTCATTCCAACAGTGAAACCATACATAGAAATAAATAGCCAC
>NW_028005406.1:0-200 GCF_054177405.1 Leptonychotes weddellii | reverse complement strand
GACGATGGACTCTGAAAAACAAACAGGGTTCTAGAGGGGAGGAGGGTGGGAGGATGGGTTAGCCTGGTGGTGGGTATTGAGGAGGGCACATTCTGCATGGAGCACTGGGTGTTATGCACAAACAATGAATCATGGAACACTTCATCTAAAACTAATGATGTAATGTATGGGGATTAACATAAGAATAAAAAAAAATAAAT
>NW_028005405.1:0-200 GCF_054177405.1 Leptonychotes weddellii | reverse complement strand
TTTTTTTTTTTTTTTTAAAGATTTTTTATTTATTTATCTGAGAGAGAGAATGGGAGACAGAGAGCATGAGAGGGGGAGGATCAGAGGGAGAAGCAGACTCCCCGCCGAGCAGGGAGCCCGATGCGGGACTCGATCCCGGGACTCCAGGATCATGACCTGAGCCGAAGGCAGTTGCTTAACCAACTGAGCCACCCAGGCGC
>NW_028005404.1:0-983 GCF_054177405.1 Leptonychotes weddellii | reverse complement strand
GTGTGTGGAGATTAATTATGGATTGAAACATTTAAATATGAATGTTTCCTTAAGTAATGCAATTAACTAGGAAGAGGCAATTGCAAAAGTCTTTTGAAGTCCGCTGAAAGTGTCTTTACATAGTCTTAAGCTTTTATAATTTGCTCAAAACATTTTATAACCATTCATTATTTCCAAGCTATCTTTTAGGGTTGAATATTTGATTCAGGTATTTGATCCCAACGTGGGAGCTTGGGATTTTTCAAACTTAATTACTTAGTGTTTAAACCCAAGAATTTAATGGAAAGTTAATAATATTTTGATTACATAGCCATCAGCACCATCAATTCTATATTACAAATATATTTTCCCATCTGGCAATGTGTTACAGTTCTAGGACAATCTTACAAGCAAAAATCACACCCAGAGAGCATCTGTGTTTTTGTAGGTGGAGGCAAAGACGGAAAACAGGCAGAAAAGATAATTACTCTCGTCAAATCGGTTATATTAAGAGCTAAATACCAATCATTGCCAATATTTTGTCTTCTCAGAAACTCAGAAAGTTTGTGCTGCTATGTTAAAAAAAATAAGTCCATATAATTAGAAAGTGTCCATAAATAGATCACAGACCACAGATTCCAGCTTTCTGAAAGTTAACCAGAGAAATGGGGGAGGGGGGGTGGCACCAGCTAAAGGTCCTGGAGCTATGCCAGATACTACAGAGAAACATGGGATCACAACAGCCATGTGACATCGAATGGGAGCTGATAATAGCACATGGAAGCAACCCTTCCTGATGAGGGAAAGTGGATGTCATACACAAAGCCTATTCAACCCAGCCACCTCTTTGTAGGACTTATGGACTTTCTTAACTGCTATTTGGGAAAATAAAGGGGGAAGTCAGAATTCTGGAAACAGTAAAGGAACTCCCCCCTTGATGATAAACCCGCTTGCTTGAAATTCCAGAAGGCATGCACTTGCTTTGGATATCTTCTGCACAACCA
>NW_028005403.1:0-12086 GCF_054177405.1 Leptonychotes weddellii | reverse complement strand
GTGGTGGGGGGTGGGAGGGATGGGGTGG
This sequence comes from Leptonychotes weddellii, assembly GCF_054177405.1. NCBI lineage: Eukaryota > Metazoa > Chordata > Mammalia > Carnivora > Phocidae > Leptonychotes > Leptonychotes weddellii. The sequence goes on along the minus strand of NW_028005403.1, from coordinate 12,058 downwards.
CTGGGTGATAGACATTGGGGAGCGTATGTGCAATGGTGAGTGCTGTGAATTGTGCAAGATTGATGAATCACAGACCTGTACCTCTGAAACAAATAATACATTATATGTTAAAAAAAAAAAAAATAGCAGGAGGGGAAGAATGAAGGGGGTGGAATCGGAGGAGGAGACGAACCATGAGAGACTATGGACTCTGAGAAACAAACTGAGGGTTCTAGAGGGGGTGGGGTGGGAAGATGGGTTAGCCTGGTGATGGGTATTAAGGAGGGCACGTACTGCATGGAGCACTGGGTGTTATGCACAAACAATGAATCATGGAACACTACATCAAAAACTAATGATGTATTGTATGGTGACTAACATAATAAAATAAAATTAAAAAAAAAAGTCACCTTGAAATCGAACGTGTAATTTGTGTAAGGCATCAGGCCACTCTCATAGGCACTCTTTAACTTGAAACCATGCGTGATCCTTCCATTGGTTGTCCCGTTTTTCCCATTACAGCTGAAGTTTGTAAGACTTTCATTATATCTCAGTTCCTTAAAGTCTTTATGATTTGTTTCTACTCCACCGGTGCTTAAATACTCTACAACACCTATAATGAAAATACAGGTACTTTGTTCATTGTCCAGTATAATATGCAGTGTACAAAACTGAAAAAATGTAATAGTAACTACTTTAAAACACACCGTCCCCCTTTCTAAAATGTTTGTTATTGTTTTGTTTGTTTTACATTTCCCAGAACTTATCTAAGTCCATTTTTACATGGTTTTGATCCTAGTATATTGAATACTTTATATTTTGCTGTGCTGGCGTTTCATATTTGTTAAACTAGTTCCTTATTTCTTAAAAAAATTCAGCTTGTTTTTACCTTTTTTTAAAAGAGTTTATTTATTTAATTTATTAGAGAGAGAGCACGAGCAGGGGGAGGGAGAAGGTTAGAGGGAGAAGCAGACTCTCCACTGAGCAGGGAGCCCAAAGCGAGGCTGGATCCCAGAACCCTGAGTTCATGACTTGAGCAGAAGGCAGATGCTTAACCAACTAAGCCACCCAGGCATCCCTTGTTTTTACTTTTTAAAAAGAGTTAACTCCATAATCAACATCTTAGTATCTAGGTTTCTGCCTATGTTGAATTATTTACTTGGTATAAAATGCCAAGATTAGGATTAAATGTGCCCTTATACATACTGTCAACCATGGAAGAGAATGCCATCAGCTAGACGGGCTCTGCAAATAGTTATTTTACTTTTCATTTAATTAGTTAGTAAAGTTGGACATTTTCCCATGTGTTTGCTATTAAAATACTGTATCTTTTTTTTAACACGGAAATGAGGCTTAGTATGTATTATTTGACTAGTCTCTCTTTGCCCCTTAGATACTCTGTAGTTAAACAGAAGGCAGAACACATGAAGAGAAACTGTCAGAGAACAATCCCCCACTGCTTCAGCAGCAGTGATCCCGGAGAGCTCTAAGAGATGGGCTGAAGAATTATGGATCTCAGATACCTTTACCTGCCCTGAAAACAAATTTTGACAGTTTTTATCTTCTTCCTGGCTCTCATCCATCATGACGGCAATGAACTGCAAGTGAACTGAACCACTCCAAATGTGTTTATACTTACGTGCTCAGGCACATGTGCAAGGGCAAGGAAAAGTACTTTGTGCCAATGACAGAGTACAAACGAAGAGGTGAAATACAAAAAGGAATACTTAGTCTGACATTACAAGAACTATGGTTTTGTTCACTGTGCTATCCAGTGGAAAAGTATTCAAGGGTAAGCCTTTCTGTATTCTTCTACATTGTAATAAAAATCAAGATCCCTGTTCTTTTTTGTTCAAATCACTAGCCTGATCTGTGTAAATAAAGGATCTCAATTTCCACCTAAGGTGTATTGGTATCAAGCCCACCAATATTAAGATCCTGTAAATAGCCATTTACACTGCATCCTATTACTACATGCTGGAATCCCAGAGAAGCTATCTTAATAACCTTCTCAGAGTTTGCATTATATGTGACTTGGGGATAATGAAATATAATCATATGTTCTTTAACAAGTTATTTCAAGTTATCAACTACATGTTTATCGAAGATGATTAATGTCCTTCCTCCTTAGGTGTTCATAACATCATTTCATTTTCCAAAATAGTCTCCCTAACTACACACACAAAAAATGCTAAATCTGATTCATAGCTGCTGCTATAAGCTGAATTTTCATTTTGACTAAATTTGGAATTACCAAAAACAATATATTACAAAAACAATTTAGTCAAAAAAAAAAAAAAAGCATTCTACATAAAATATCTTTTCTTACCAGAATCCGGCAAAGAATTAAGATCTGCACATAACACCAGTGGAATAGTTCCAAATTCTCCCACTACACTGGACTGGAGGTTTCGTGAGGCTTTATCAATAATGTTCTTCACTTCTGAGAGGAACATCATAGTTTGAACCAACTTCACATCAGAGTATTCAGGGTCCCAATGCATATGAGCATTAGCCACAAGAATAAGTTGTTTTTCTGTTCCAAGATGTGGCTTTCCAGCTATATTAGATAAAAAGAAAACAAAGAGACAGACAAAACCCGCCCATCAGCCCATATAGTCTTACAGGATCTGTAGGCAAGTAGTATATCTCAGAGTCTCAGGAACAAAAAAGGACCCTAAAATTTACCTAACAATCGCCCACCTGATGACTAAATCTACGGTAGCACAAACCTGAAAAACAGTCCTCTATGCTCTGGTTGAATAGTCTGAGGTAGGGCATTCAGTACTTGAACACACACAGCCCATTCTATTTGGGACAGCTTTATTTTTAAACAGTTGTCTCCTTAAAACTTCTGGCTTCATTCAGATGTCCTAAATTGGGTCTCACAAAATTAAATCTACATCCTTTTTCTTAGATATATTTAATACAGGCACTAAGTTCCATCTTTATTTTCTCTCCTTCAGGTTAAACATCTCCAGTCCCAACTGTTCCTCAAGTGACACAAGTTTCAGTTCTCGGCATGATGGTCACTCTAAATGTACTTTCAATTTGAAATAAGAGGTCCATTTATCCAAAACTCAGAACATTTAAAATAATGATTACAAGTAGGGCAGGAGGAGAAGTTAGCTTACAGAGTATCCTTGCTGCCACGAAATTATAGAAGGGTATGGAGTTCTTCTCTCTGAGCAGTTATTTTAGTTAATATTTATTTCAACATTTCTTTTATGTAAAAAATTATTGGGAGCAAAAAAAACCCATTTTTTTCTTTGGCTTTATGCCTCTCAAAGTTTGAAATACTTTTCTGGGCACTGTGTTCTCATCTTAAGCTTTGTGGTAGAGAAAAAGGGATATGGTATTCTAGAAATGACTTAAATTCTCACTGAGTTTCTTCAGGTGTTAAATAAGACTATTAATACATAACAAATTTTCTGCTTTCTATTAAATTTTGGAGGTCAATTTTACAGGAAGTGAAAAGGTCACTCACATGACATTTCAATCAATTCCTTTCGAAGTTCTAGCAGTACTGCAACTCCAATGTTATCTTTTGTCATGACTCTGTTCAGCATAGCTTCAGACCCTTCTGAATTTGCCATTGCTAGCTGATTAAATTCAACAGTGTGTTTCTGAACCAAAGTAAATCTAAAACACAAACAAAAACACACACACAAACATAGAATTGGGAATACCCAGGTATTAGCTTTGTGGGAAATGCAGTTTTCCCAAACTTTCTTAACAAATATGATGGCATGTAAATCACATTATGGAAAATCCTCCACACTTCACACCAAGCTTCCCACAACCGTTTCAAGTTGTTCTCAGTCTGTTACTGATAAAAACAACATCTTGAAATACTTTTACAACTTAAGACAATGTAGTCATCTTCTGTTTTAAGTTTCAAGTTGGAATATTCCATCTTGTAATTTTTAAATAATTCTTTTCCAAACTATAGGTTTAAGAGTCCCTCTACCATCCTAGAGGGAATGATAATTACGAGGTGTTTCAATTACCAATTGGAGTTAAACCCTAGTGAACACCTGAAGAAACAGCAGCACTTTCAACAAGTCTCCCAAACAAGATCACTTCTGATGCTTCAAAACCAAACCCTTCAACACTAAGAATACAACACTTCAGTCTCCGATTTGCCAACTAATTTCCACACCCCTGATTCCCTGCAAATACTGAGAAAATTTTCTTTTTTAAACATAAGATGACTTACTTTTCTGTCTTGAAGAATATTGCACAGCCATCGACATGTTTTCTCTCTTGTTCTGACATTGTCCGAGCTCTAGACTTAGGACTAAAGAATCCATTATAGCCACGTTCTTTCAGTTCTACCAGAAAAAAACTGTAATACTGTTCTGTTTCAACCTCCTGAAAAATTGCAAATGGCAAAGTTATTCATAAGACAAAAATCAGTCCCATGCATTAACTTTACATGTACAGTTTGAGGGGCTGAAATAATTTCAAAGGACTAATCTGCAGAATAAGGAACATAACATCTTTCAACGTACATACACCTCGGTGTGTGTGTATTTTCTTCTATTTTAGAACTGATGGGGAGTAAGAATCAGAGAGGAGGAACTTCGCAGATTCTAAATGCAGACCACAGGTAGAAAGTGACTTGCCCAAGGTCGTGTAAATTATTATGAGAGTAGGACTGAGACCCCAAAGTTACTGTGCGTCAGGTTCAATGCGCTTTCCACTATGCCCTAATTATTCTATTACTGCTGATGGTAAAGCAAAACTATACCTTGACAATGCCATGATTTCAGTAACACCGCCACCCCATTAAAAAATAGTGCTAAGGCATCTGGGAGAGAAAGATGAATATTTAACTGTCATAGCAAATGCCTAAAACCCAAATTAACCCATTTGCTTCATTTGGCAGCACAGTGGCTGCAAAACAAAGCAGGCAGTGAATGCTCCCAGGATTTGCTAAAAACAGAGCCAATATTTTAAGAATTGCTGAGCTGGAACTTCAAATGTGTTAGGGTAATGTGTTCCCAGTCTGTCCCTTGCTTATCAACATTGGGGCATTTGTGCACTTTACACAAACACTTCTTCTCATGACTTACCTGAAGACTTATGATATCAGCATTGCAGCTCAAAATTTCTTGAATAATGGCCTTTTTCCTGTAGTCCCAATTTAGTGCCCAAGACGGACAGTAGCCGTATAACTGCCGGGTCGCATATTTATCACAAAGAACATTATAGCACATGACAGAAAACAAGGCTGTAGGAAAGATAACTTTACTTATTCACACATGTGGCAGAAAAAAAAATAATTTCAATAGTTTTTACTTAAATGCTAAGTTTGACTTTATTTCACTCAATATATATTCACTGAAAAGCTACTATATGCCAGACATAATGGATAAAAGTAAAGTTGAATAAGGAAGGAAAGACAGATAGCTGAATAAATAATGATATGATGTGTTATCTGCTATAGAGATACCCACAGAAGGTTCGAAGCTAAAAGACTAAGATCTCGAGCCTCTCTGTCCCTAAGACCAGGGCTCATCACATCTGTACTCCCTCCACCACTCTGCTAACTGCTAATGCAGAATGTGGAAAACTGACAGTTTTCCTAATAGGCATGGCTAATTTTCTTCTATAGAGCAACTATTATTAATCCAAGTGAAAGGAAGAGGTATCATAGACCAAATCCTGTTACACGTATCATGTAATTCCCAAACTATTTTCATACAAGTTAAGTTAAAAAGAAATCAGAGGGGGTGCCTGGGTGGCTCAGTCGTTAAGCGACTGCCTTCGGCTCGGGTCATGATCCCAGGGTCCTGGGATTGAGTCCCGCATCGGGCTCCCTGCTCGGCGGGAGGCCTACTTCTCCCTCTCCCACTCCCCCTGCTTGTGTTCCTGCTCTCGCTGTCTCTCTCTCTGTCGAATAAATAAATAAAATCTTAAAAAAAAAAAAAAAAGAAATCAGAGGCCATTAGTTCATTTTCTCTCTCAAGTAAGTGTTTTGGCTGTCTTACAATTCTGTAGATTCAAATACATTTGGAACTTGCAATATAAAGATTTTGGTGTCTTTATTATAATAAATGAGTTTGGTCAGTACTTGACAGCGGAGCTGCTTCTCAACAGTGGCACGACTGACATCATGGGTGGGTAAATTCTCTGCTGGGGGCGGGGGGCGGGGGGGGGCGCTGTGCTGTGCAATGTAGCATGCTTAGCAGCATGTCTGATCTCTAACCAGGGGCTGTCAAGAGCACTTCCCCCAGCTGTGACAATCAAAAAATGTCTCCAGACATTGCTAAATGTCCCTTGGGGGATGAAAATGCCTCTGGTTGAGAAGCACTGCTCAACAGCACACCTATAGCATAGTAGGAAGACCAGCTAAGCAACAATTAAGTCTTTATTATTCTCTCTCAAACCAAATCCGGTCTTAAGCATTCAACTGTAACACAGCCCATAATCTAACCCATGCCAACACACTGTTAGATTTATAATACCAAGTAAAAATAAGTTAAAAAAATATAAGGCTACCAACCAGTTGGCCTTGTTCTGTCTGGTTCTTGCAACATAATCCAAGATCTTGGAGGTGGCTGTTCTGTTGAAACTAGTTGAACATAAAACACAAAATTAAGCAATATTCTTACACATCTTCCTAAAAAAATTGTTTGAACAAATGACCACTTACTTCTTTTTGCAGTACCTGCCAAATTATCAAGCAAATAGTTCAGTAGCCTTCTTGTTCCATCTGGTTCCAGATAGAGGTTCAATATATCCTGGGTAAGTGGATTTCCTGGAAATATTTTTTAAATAGGTAAAATGAAACCAAGAAAGGTAACAAAATATTTCGAAAGTAAAAAAATACCGAAATTATCGGATCATCTATAACAATGTATACAATTACTTGTAATATACCAAACCTGAGAAAATATTTTTCCAGTTTTTGATAAGAATAAAAATGATTCATACCATGTTCTGCAGAAGTAGTCAGAAAATGATTATTGTGGACTGATGTCAATCTAGAAGAGATCTAACAGTGCTCTGTATCTGGCCCTGCCTCAACAACACTTTTATGACAATCAAACCCAAGTGAAACTAGAAGGGGAAGAGTGGGAAGGAGGGTCAGACAAGGGAAAGAGGACAGCCACTATAATGAATCAGAGAATCAAAACTTAAGAATGCAACAAAGCTAACAAGATATCCTAATGACAAATGTAGTCTGCACTTAGATTTTTAAAAATTCTACTAAATAAAGTAATAACAAGATGAGACAGATTTGGTTTAAGATTAAGTCACTAAGGAAAGGGGAAAACCCCAAGGCTGTGAGCCATCCATAAATTCAGTAACTCTTTCCTAAGTGCCAAAAATGAAAGCAAGTGCAATGATTTACATATATCTACAAGAGTCTCAAATCCTCTCAGAAGGATTTCTTATGTGCTTATGAAAATTAACAGTACAATGAACTGCTTGAACAGTGCAGTTCCTACCCACACCACACAAGGGGTATATATATTGTTCTGGATGCCACAGCCCCACTTTAAGAAAGACTAATAAATTTTATAGACTGAAGAAGACAAACGATTTCTAAATCATTATAAAGTGATTATAAGATCTTAACCATGCCAAATGAAAAAAGATTTTCAAAAGATATTGCCCCCCTCACTTTCTCTGCCAGAGAAGTGTTAAAGAGAAAGCCAGCAAAAACAGAAGGTTGAGTAAGATTCAGAGTTTCATAATGTAGTATGACTATGTCCAGTTTCAAGTGAAAATCACTCATCATACCGAAGATTTCAAACTAAATGAAGAAAGATAAACAAGATTCCAACACCAAGATGACAAAAACATTAGAATCATCTGATCTAAATACAGCAGGCATGACAAAAAATGCTTAAATGAGAACTAGCAAAAACATGTTTGAAATAAATGAAAAAACAGGAAGACTCAGCAAAGAAAAACAAAGTTTCGGCAAATGAACAAAACATGTTTTTGAAAATGGAAATATTAAAACTGAATAACAGAATAAATGAAATAAAAAGTTCAGTGGATGGGTTCAACAGCAACACAGAGGGTCAGAGGAAAGAATCAGTGAACTGAAGACAGAACGGTAAGAATTACCCAATCTGAACAATAGAAAGGGAACTGAAAAAAATGAACAGAGCCTCAGGGACCTGTGGGACCACAACAAAATTCTAAGGTTCATGTCCTCAGAGTTGTGGAAGCAGAGAACAAGAAGCACTGAGCTGAAACAGTACTCAAAGAAATAATGGCTGAAAAACTCCCCAAATTTGGAGAGAAAAACAAACCTGTGGATTCAAAAGTCTGATAAAACCCAAACAGGACACACTTAAAAGAATCCACAGCAAGCCACACCATAATTAAACTTCTGAAAACTAAAGACAAAGAAAAAATCTTGAAGGCAGCCAGAGAAAAACACCTTACCTCTAGGGAGAACATGCTCTGAATAACAGCAGACTTCTCATCACAAGCCACGGTAGTCACAGGGAAGTGGCACAAGATTTTTAAGTGCTGAAAAAAAAGAACTGGCAACCCAGAACCAATATCCAGTGAAAACAGCCTTGAGGAAGGAAGGAGAAATAAAGACATTCTCAAGAGGACAGAAAACTAAGAGAATCTATTGCCAGCAGATCTATCAAAAAAGAATCAGAACAGAAGTTCTCTAAATACAAAGGAAATGATGAAAGAAGGAACCTTGGAACATTATAAAGAAAAAAAGAATATGATCTTCAAAAGGGGGCAAATATAATAGGCTTTCCTTTGCTTAAGCTTTCTCACTCATGTTCAGCCATTAAAATATTTTTGCAACACTGGTTTGGTTCTAAATAAACGTAGAGAAAATATTTAAGACAATGATACTATAAACAGGGAGCAAATAAAAAGTCATCAAGAGAGTTAGGGATTATATATTTCACTCAAAATGGTAAAATGATAGCACTAATAGACTTGATAAGTTCTGTATGTTGTCCACAAGAAACTGACTTGAAATGTAACACTATAAAAGCAGGTTGAAAGGAAAAAGATGGAAAAAGATGTCATGAAAACAAAGGAAAGCAGTAGTGACTAATTAGTATCAGATAAAGTTGGTATCAGAGAAGATAAATTTACTAGAGACACAAAGTGACATTACATAATGTAAAGCAGAACACACAGCAATTCTAAACACGCATCCACAAAATGACAGAACTGAAAAATATTTTAGGCAAAAACAGAACTGAAAGGACAACAGAGAAATCTCCAATTATGCTGGGAAACTTTAACACTCCTCTCTCAACAACTGACAGAACCAGACAAAAAAACTTCCAACACCATCAATCTAACAGACACTAACTAGGTTAATATATAGGATCCAGTTGAGATTTATAGACCATTCTACCTAATAATACCACAATACATATTCTTGTGCATGCCCAAGGGACATAAACTATGTAAAGACCATACCCTGGGCCATAAACCACCAAATGTCAACAAATTTAAAAGAACTCAAATCATACAGAATTCTTCAACCACAAGGGAATCACACTAAAAATTAGTACTGAAAAGACAAAAGGGAAATCTGGAAACACTTGGAAAATTCTAAACAATCCATGGATCAAAGAGGAAGCTTTAAGGAAAATTTTAAAATGCAATGAATTAGTGAAAATGAAAACACACCATATCAAAATTTGTGGCTGGACACAGCTAACATAGAGCCAAGAGGGAAATTTATAGGACCTAATGCATACGTTGGAAAAGGAAAAATCTCAATTCAATAATCTAAACTCTGATCCTAAGAACCCAGAAAGAAGAAAAGCAAAAAGACAGATTAAAAATACTAAAGAATAGGAATCAATGAAATTAAAAACAGAAAAAAGGAATTTTTTAAAAAGCTGTTTCTTTGAAAAGATCAATAAAATTAGTAAACCTCTACCAAGACTGACAAAGAAAATGAAGACAAAAATTACCCATATAAAACGTGAAAGGGGATATCACTACAAACCTTACAGAAATCAAAAGGATAAGAGAATACTATGAACAACTCTACATACATAAATTTAACAACTTATATGAATGGGCCATTTCCCTGAAAAACACAAACTGTCGGAACTCACTCAGTACATAATTTAAATAGCCCTATACCTATTAAAGAAAATGAATTCATAATTTAAAAACTACCAGAAAAGAGGGGCGCTTGGGTGGCTCAGTCAGTGAAGCATCAGATCATGATCGTCTCAGGTCATGATCTCAGGGTTGTGGGATCAAGCCCCACATCAGGCTTCATATTCAGCGTGGAGTCCACTTGAGATTCTCTCTCCCTCTTCCTGCGCCCCTACCCCTGCTCACGGCATGCTCTCTAAATAAATAAATAAATAAATAAATAAAATCTTAAAAACTGCCAGAAAAGACCAAACTGTTTTGCAGGAAAATTCTACTAAACACTTAAAAGAATTAACTCTAATTCTACAGAACGTCAGAAAACAGAAGATGAGGGGGCGCTTGGGTGGCTCAGTCATTAAGCGTCTGCCTTCAGCTCAGGTCATGATCTCAGGGTCCTGGGATCGAGCCCCGCATTGGGCTCCCTGCTCAGCGGGAAGCCTGCTTCTCCCTCTCCCACTCCCCCTGCTTGTGTTCCCTCTCTCGCTGTGTCTCTGTCAAATAAATAAATAAAATCTTAAAAAAAAAAGAAAAAAAACAGAAGATGAAGGAACACTTTCAAATTCATTTCATAAAGCTAGTATTACCTAAATACCAAAACCAGACAGTGAGCATACAAATAAAAGACAAATACCCCTCATGAATACTGAGTCAAAAATCCTTAGGAAAATATTAGCATACAGAAGAAGTAAGCAATAGGGCGCCTGGGTGGCTCAGATGGTTAAGCGTCTGCCTTCGGCTCAGGTCATGATCTCAGGGTCCTGGGATCGAGTCCCGCATCGGGTTCCCTGCTCAGTGCAGAGCCTGCTTCTCCCTCTCCCTCTGCCACTCCCTCTGCTTGTGCTCTTCTGTCTATCTCTCTGTCAAATAAATAAATAAAATCTTTAAAAAAAAGAAGTAAGCAATAAATAAAAAGAATGAGAACCATAACCAAGTGGGGTTTATTCTAGGAATACAAGGCTGGTTCAATATGCAAAAATCAATTATAAGGCTAAAGGAACAAAATTACATAATCCTATCAACTGATGCAAAATAGGCATTTCACAAAATTAAAAACCCATTCATGATTAAAAACACCAGAAAAAAAGAAATAGAGGGAAACTTCCTCAAATTGATAAAAGACAGTCCACAAAATACCTACTGTTAACATTATACTTAACAGTGAAGACAGAATACTTTCAAAGATCAGGAAAAAGAGGGATGTCTGTTCTCACAACTCTTATTCAACATAGTGCTAGAAGTTCTAGTCAGCACAATAAGGCAAGAAAAAGAAAAAGCGGACATATTGGTAAGCAAGAAATAAAATCATCCATATTTGGAGATGACATAATTTTCTACTGCATGGAAAATTCCCCCCAAATTAAAAAATTTACCAAAAAGAGTACAAAAAAAAAAAAAAAAAAGCAACTCCTAGAACTAGAAGTGAATTCAACAGGGTGGAGGACACAAGATAAAAATACAAAAATCCAATTCAAAAAGATATATGCACCCCTATGTTTACTGCAGCATTATTTACAATAGCCAAGATATGGAAGCAACCCAAGTATCCAACCACAGATCGATAAAAATGTGGTATATATGTACAATGGAGTATTACTCAGCCATTAAAAAAAAGAGAGATCTTGCCATTTGCTACAACATGAATGGACCTACGGGATATTATATTAAGTGAAATAAGTCATACAGAGAAAGAAAAATATGATATCACTTATAAGTAGAATCTAAAAAAACGAAACAAATGAACAAGCAAACAAACAAAAACCAGACTGTTAAATACAGAAAACAAACAGGTGGCTGCCAAAGGGAAGGGGGGAATGGGAGGATGGATGAAAGAGGTAAAGAAAACAAAAAATCCCCACTGTATTTCTATATGGCCAGGAATGTACACATGGACAGCAAAATTTAAAACACTATCAGTTACAGGGGGCGGAGCAAGATGGCGGAGGAGTAGGAGACT
>NW_028005402.1:0-200 GCF_054177405.1 Leptonychotes weddellii | reverse complement strand
CTTTTTTTTTTTTATTCTTATGTTAATCCCCATACATTACATCATTAGTTTTAGATGAAGTGTTCCATGATTCATTGTTTGTGCATAACACCCAGTGCTCCATGCAGAATGTGCCCTCCTCAATACCCACCACCAGGCTAACCCATCCTCCCACCCCCCTCCCCTCTAGAACCCTCAGTTTGTTTTTCAGAGTCCATCGT
>NW_028005401.1:0-200 GCF_054177405.1 Leptonychotes weddellii | reverse complement strand
CCTTCAACAGATGAATGGATAAAGAAGATGTGGTCCATATATACAATGGAATATTACTCAGCCATCAGAAAGGATGAATACCCAACTTTTACATCAACATGGATGGGACTGGAGGAGATTATGCTAAGTGAAATAAGTCAAGCAGAGAAAGTCAATTATCATATGGTTTCACTTATTTGTGGAACATAAGGAATAGCATG
>NW_028005400.1:0-200 GCF_054177405.1 Leptonychotes weddellii | reverse complement strand
TTTTTTTTTTTTTAAAGATTTTATTTATTTATTTGACAGAGAGAGACACAGCGAGAGAGGGAACACAAGTAGGGGGAGTGGGAGAGGGAGAAGCAGGCTTCCCGCGGAGCAGGGAGCCCGATGCGGGGCTCGATCCCAGGACCCTGGGATCATGACCTGAGCCGAAGGCAGACGCTCAACCGACTGAGCCACCCAGGCGC
>NW_028005399.1:0-200 GCF_054177405.1 Leptonychotes weddellii | reverse complement strand
TTATTTTTTTTATTCTTATGTTAATCCCCATACATTACATCATTAGTTCTAGATGAAGTGTTCCATGATTCATTGTTTGTGCATAACACCCAGTGCTCCATGCAGAACGTGCCCTCCTCAATACCCACCACCAGGCCAACCCATCCTCCCACCCCCCTCCCCTCTAGAACCCTCAGTTTGTTTTTCAGAGTCCATCGTCT
>NW_028005398.1:0-200 GCF_054177405.1 Leptonychotes weddellii | reverse complement strand
TTTATTTATTTTTTATTCTTATGTTAATCCCCATACATTACATCATTAGTTCTAGATGAAGTGTTCCATGATTCATTGTTCGTGCACAACACCCAGTGCTCCATGCAGAACGTGCCCTCCTCAATACCCACCACCAGGCCAACCCATCCTCCCACCCCCCTCCCCTCTAGAACCCTCAGTTTGTTTTTCAGAGTCCATCT
>NW_028005397.1:0-200 GCF_054177405.1 Leptonychotes weddellii | reverse complement strand
CTTTTTTTTTTTTTATTCTTATGTTAATCCCCATACATTACATCATTAGTTCTAGATGAAGTGTTCCATGATTCATTGTTTGTGCATAACACCCAGTGCTCCATGCAGAACGTGCCCTCCTCAATACCCACCACCAGGCCAACCCATCCTCCCACCCCCCTCCCCTCTAGAACCCTCAGTTTGTTTTTCAGAGTCCATCG
>NW_028005396.1:0-200 GCF_054177405.1 Leptonychotes weddellii | reverse complement strand
TTTTTTTTTTTTTTAAAGATTTTATTTATTTATTTGAGAGAGAGTGAGAGAGAGAAAGAGCACAAGAGTGGGGAGCAGGAGAGGGAGAAGCAGACTCCCCGCCGAGCAGGGAGCCCGATGCGGGACTCGATCCCGGGACTCCAGGATCATGACCTGAGCCGAAGGCAGTCGCTTAACCAACTGAGCCACCCAGGCGCCCT
>NW_028005395.1:0-200 GCF_054177405.1 Leptonychotes weddellii | reverse complement strand
TTTTCTTTCTTTTTTTTTTTTTAAAGATTTTATTTATTTATTTGAGACAGAGAGAATGAGAGACAGAGAGCATGAGAGGGAGGAGGGTCAGAGGGAGAAGCAGACTCCCTGCCGAGCAGGGAGCCCGATGCGGGACTCGATCCCGGGACTCCAGGATCATGACCTGAGCCGAAGGCAGTCGCTTAACCAACTGAGCCACC
>NW_028005394.1:0-200 GCF_054177405.1 Leptonychotes weddellii | reverse complement strand
CTGGGTGGCTCAGTTGGTTAAGCGACTGCCTTCGGCTCAGGTCATGATCCTGGAGTCCCGGGATCGAGTCCCGCATCGGGCTCCCTGCTCGGCGGGGAGTCTGCTTCTCCCTCTGACCCTCCTCCCTCTCATGCTCTCTGTCTCTCATTCTCTCTGTCTCAAATAAATAAATAAAATCTTTAAAAAAAAAAAAAAAAGAT
>NW_028005393.1:0-200 GCF_054177405.1 Leptonychotes weddellii | reverse complement strand
TTTTTTTTTTTTTTAAAGATTTTATTTATTTATTTGAGAGAGAGAATGAGATAGAGAGAGCATGAGAGGGGGTAGGGTCAGAGGGAGAAGCAGACTCCCTGCTGAGCAGGGAGCCCGATGTGGGACTCGATCCTGGGACTCCAGGATCATGACCTGAGCCGAAGGCAGTTGCTTAACCAACTGAGCCACCCAGGCACCCT
>NW_028005392.1:0-983 GCF_054177405.1 Leptonychotes weddellii | reverse complement strand
TTCTTGTGTTTTTCCTAGCCCAAAGTAGATACTATCATGAAGAAAAACTATGGCTTTCTGATGGACACAGTATGTTTCACCATTCTGTTAGTTTATATGTCACTGATCACCCGTGAGGTTGAACATTAACCACATCCAGGCTGTTGGAGCTAAAAACAGCTCCCATAAACTGCCGGTAAGAGCATGGATTAGCACAATCACTTGGGAAAGCAGTTTGGCAATATCTGGTTAGAAGGAAGATGCTTAATAAGCCCAAAGGACCCCAAAATTTCCCCTCCAAGCCTAAAGACCCAGGAACCTCATCTCCGCGTACTTACCCCTAGAGAAACTCACACATGGGCACAGAGAGACATCTTTTAAGTATATTCATTGCTGCAAAACACTGGGAAGAACCTACATGCCCACCAATAAGGGGAGGGATAAATTGTGATGATTCATACAACTGAACGTCTATTATACAGCAGTTAAAGTGCATGAACTAGAGCTATATGTATCAAAATGGTTAAATCTCAAAAACAATGCTCAGTGAAAAAATCAAGTTGCAAAACGATACATACAGACATTGATTCTATCAATTATGTCCACTTAGAAAACATAAACATTCTATATTGGCTATGGATATATACACACATATACATATGTATGTACACATATACATATACATACACACACGTATGTCTAAGAACACAGACGAGAAGTAAACACACCATTTCCTGGGTAGTGCTTACCTCTGTGGAAGAAGGAAAGTAAATATGACAGGTGAGGAACTTCACTTGTGCCTGAAAGATTCTATTTATTGGAGAGAGACAGACAGATTGGAAGCCAATATGGCCAAATGTTAAAACCTGTTCACTCTGTGTAAGTGGGTATTGATATTTGTCACAGCACTTGTCTGGTATATATTTTTCTATCCTAATCCTTTCGTGTCACTGTGTCAAGGTATACAGTCAGCAGGAAGATTTGTTTGTTATCGGGGGGGGGGG
>NW_028005391.1:0-200 GCF_054177405.1 Leptonychotes weddellii | reverse complement strand
TTTATTTTTTTTTTATTCTTATGTTAATCCCCATACATTACATCATTAGTTCTAGATGAAGTGTTCCATGATTCATTGTTCGTGCACAACACCCAGTGCTCCATGCAGAACGTGCCCTCCTCAATACCCACCACCAGGCCAACCCATCCTCCCACCCCCCTCCCCTCTAGAACCCTCAGTTTGTTTTTCAGAGTCCATCT
>NW_028005390.1:0-200 GCF_054177405.1 Leptonychotes weddellii | reverse complement strand
TTTTTTTTTTTTTTAAAGATTTTATTTATTTATTTGAGAGAGAGAGAATGAGAGACAGAGAGCACGAGAGGGAAGAGGGCAGAGGGAGAAGCAGACCCCCTGCTGAGCAGGGAGCCCGATGCGGGACTCGATCCCGGGACTCCAGGATCATGACCTGAGCCGAAGGCAGTCGCTTAACCAACTGAGCCACCCAGGCGCCC
>NW_028005389.1:0-200 GCF_054177405.1 Leptonychotes weddellii | reverse complement strand
TACATTACATCATTAGTTTTAGATGAAGTGTTCCATGATTCATTGTTTGTGCATAACACCCAGTGCTCCATGCAGAATGTGCCCTCCTCAATACCCACCACCAGGCTAACCCATCCTCCCACCCCCCTCCCCTCTAGAACCCTGTTTGTTTTTCAGAGTCCATCGTCTCTCATGGTTCGTCTACCCCTCCGATTTCCCCC
>NW_028005388.1:0-200 GCF_054177405.1 Leptonychotes weddellii | reverse complement strand
TTCTGTTTTACAACCCCAAACTCTCTTTCTGAAGGGCCTGGGAGTCATCCTTTGACATGTAATCCTCAAGGAAGATAGCACCCCTATTCCCAGTCTCTGTGGGAGGGTAGGAGCTAGCTTCTAACAGGTACCAACAGCAAACACACACGGCCTAATCACAGAGAATCAGTGAGCAAACTTCAGGAAGTTACTCAAGGTGT
>NW_028005387.1:0-200 GCF_054177405.1 Leptonychotes weddellii | reverse complement strand
TTTGTTTGATTGATTGATTGTTAGATAAATCAAAGATATACCAATATGACTGGGAGGACAATACAGTTTGGGATATCCCCAAGAGAGTTGGGGAGACAAACTCAATAAAAAGCCCTCCAGTTTTACCAATAAAATACTTACTTGATGTATACTCTTATAATTTTGATTCAAGACCAATTACTGTGAAGACCTACGATACC
>NW_028005386.1:0-200 GCF_054177405.1 Leptonychotes weddellii | reverse complement strand
TGTAGGAGACAGACAGGAAGGAGAAGAAGGGAAAGTGACGGTGAGGCTGCTAGCACAGGGAAAGGCTTGGGAAGTTATTGTGCAGGAAGACAGAATGATCAGGGCGCCTGGGTGGCTCCGTCAGTTAAGCATCCGCCTTCTGCTCAGGTCATGATCCCAGGGTCCTGGGATCGAGCCAGAGTCAGGCTCCCTGCTCAGCG
>NW_028005385.1:0-200 GCF_054177405.1 Leptonychotes weddellii | reverse complement strand
TGGGTGGCTCAGTTGGTTAAGCGACTGCCTTCGGCTCAGGTCATGATCCTGGAGTCCCTGGATCGAGTCCCGCATCGGGCTCCCTGCTCGGCAGGGAGTCTGCTTCTCCCTCTCCCACTCCCCGTTTGTGTTCCCTCTCTCGCTGTGTCTTTCTCTGTCAAATAAATAAATAAAATCTTTAAAAAAAAAAAAAAAAAAAG
>NW_028005384.1:0-200 GCF_054177405.1 Leptonychotes weddellii | reverse complement strand
TTTTTTTTTTTTAAAGATTTTATTTATTTATTTGAGACAGAGAGAATGAGAGACAGAGAGCATGAGAGTGAGGAGGGTCAGAGGGAGAAGCAGACTCCCTGCCGAGCAGGGAGCCCGATGCGGGACTCGATCCCGGGACTCCAGGATCATGACCTGAGCCGAAGGCAGTCGCTTAACCAACTGAGCCACCCAGGCGCCCC
>NW_028005383.1:0-200 GCF_054177405.1 Leptonychotes weddellii | reverse complement strand
TTTTTTTTTTTAATTTTTTTTTTATTCTTATGTTAATCCCCATACATTACATCATTAGTTCTAGATGAAGTGTTCCATGATTCATTGTTCGTGCACAACACCCAGTGCTCCATGCAGAACGTGCCCTCCTCAATACCCACCACCAGGCCAACCCATCCTCCCACCCCCCTCCCCTCTAGAACCCTCAGTTTGTTTTTCAG
>NW_028005382.1:0-200 GCF_054177405.1 Leptonychotes weddellii | reverse complement strand
TCTGCTTAACCGAAAAAATAGAAACTGCCAGTTATTTTACCAGCAAAAACGGGATTGGTGGGGAATAAAAGGGAAAGGCGATTTCAGACAAAAAGCTGTGGCAAAACCATAGGCCAGTCCCGAGAATAAAGGGGAGGTAAGCTCTTCTTTTTGGAGAGAAAGGGTCAGTTGGGAAGGCTGTTATAAAAGCCCATCGGGGT
>NW_028005381.1:0-983 GCF_054177405.1 Leptonychotes weddellii | reverse complement strand
TCTCAGGCACTTGCCCCCGTTCTGATCTGCATAATCCTTCACATACCTACCTCTGACTGCCAAAGCATGCCACGGACACTGGTTGTTTCATCATCAGAAGCCCTGGAATACATGTTTTCAAAATCTTTTTTTTTACATACCACAATTCTTCAGACAGAATTATTATCATTGTGTATAGGTTCAAATCCTGGGGTTTAAGGGGGATATATTTTTTAAAATTAATTAATGAATTAATTTACTTTACACCTTACAGACAATACCGGAGACTGGTTTGATGATGGTGGTTCTTTGGCGCCACCTTCTGGCAAAACCCTGAACTGCTGCTTGAACACTAAGGAACAGAAAAATGGGAGGGATGGTCCGTGACACAACCCCACCACACAGAACTTTGTGGAGGTCAAAAACGAAAGTGGGGAATTCATCGACTAAACCATATTGGTGGGCTACCTCTAGACACTACATATAAGAGGACTCACACAGTATGTGCTCTTACAATTTGTGGTCTTTTGCATTTTTGTCTTCTTTCACTTAGCTGAATATTTTCAAGGTACATCGATATTAATTATTAACTCTCTATCTATCTATTTATTTATTTATTAGTTTGTACTTATTTATTTATATATTATACAGCTTGCAAAAAATACTCGAGTGGAGTTTGATGATGTTGGGTCTCTTGCGCCACCTTGTGGCAAAAGCCTGAACTACTACTTGACCCCTAAGGAACAGGAAAATGGAAGGGATGGTCTGTGACACAAACCCACCACATAAATCTTTCTGGAGGTCCAAATGCATGGTAGGGAATTCCTTGACTACACCCTGTTGGTGAGCTTTCTCTGGATAATGCATATAATTGGAATCATTTTTATAGACAAATATAGACATATTTGCGGTCTTTTGCATTTTGACTCCTTTCACTTAGCTTACTATTTTCAAGGTTCATCCATTGTATTTTTATTTATTTACTATGTATGTATGTATGTATG
>NW_028005380.1:0-200 GCF_054177405.1 Leptonychotes weddellii | reverse complement strand
CTGGTTAGACTAATTTAAAATATAGTCTTATTTGAATGCCTGGGTAGCTCAGTGGGTTAAGCATCCAACTCTTGATTTCGGCTCAGGTCATGATCTCAGGGCTATGATGAGATCGAGTCCCACATCGTGGAGCCTGCTTAAGATTCTCTCTCTCCCTTTCTCTCTGTTCCTCCTCCCCTCTGTCTCTCTCAAAAAAATAG
>NW_028005379.1:0-200 GCF_054177405.1 Leptonychotes weddellii | reverse complement strand
TTTTTTTTTTTTTTTTTAAAGATTATTTATTTATTTATTTGACAGAGAAAGACACAGCGAGAGAGGGAACACAAATGGGGAGTGGGAGAGGGAGAAGCAGACTCCCTGCCGAGCAGGGAGCCCGATGCGGGACTCGATCCCAGGACTCCAGGATCATGACCTGAGCCGAAGGCAGTCGCTTAACCAACTGTGCCACCCAG
>NW_028005378.1:0-200 GCF_054177405.1 Leptonychotes weddellii | reverse complement strand
TTTTTTTTTAAAGATTTTATTTATTTATTTGAGACAGAGAGAATGAGAGAGAGAGAGCACATGAGAGGGGGGAGGGTCAGAGGGAGAAGCAGGCTCCCTGCCGAGCAGGGAGCCCGATGCGGGACTCGATCCAGGGACTCCAGGATCATGACCTGAGCCGAAAGCAGTCGCTTAACCAACTGAGCCACCCAGGCGCCCTA
>NW_028005377.1:0-200 GCF_054177405.1 Leptonychotes weddellii | reverse complement strand
CTTTTTTTTTTTTTAAAGATTTTATTTATTTATTTGAGAGAGAGAATGAGATAGAGAGAGAGAGCATGAGACAGGGGAGGGTCAGAGGGAGAAGCAGACTCCCTGCCGAGCAGGGAGCCCGATGCGGGACTCGATCCTGGGACTCCAGGATCATGACCTGAGCCGAAGGCAGTCGCTTAACCAACTGAGCCACCCAGGCG
>NW_028005376.1:0-200 GCF_054177405.1 Leptonychotes weddellii | reverse complement strand
TGGGTGGCTCAGTTGGTTAAGCGACTGCCTTCGGCTCAGGTCATGATCCTGGAGTCCCGGGATCGAGTCCCGCATCGGGCTACCTGCTCAGCGGGGAGTCTGCTTCTCCCTCTCCCGCTCCCCCCTCTTGTGCTCTTTCTCTCTCTCACTCTCTCTCTCAAATAAATAAATAAAATCTTTAAAAAAAAAAAAAAGAAAGG
>NW_028005375.1:0-200 GCF_054177405.1 Leptonychotes weddellii | reverse complement strand
TTTTTTTTTTTTTTTTTAAAGATTTTATTTATTTATTTGAGACAGAGAGAATGAGAGAGACAGAGAGCACATGACAGGGGGAAGGGTCAGAGGGAGAAGCAGGCTCCCTGCCGAGCAGGGAGCCCGATGCGGGACTCGATCCCGGGACTCCAGGATCATGACCTGAGCCGAAGGCAGTCGCTTAACCAACTGAGCCACCC
>NW_028005374.1:0-200 GCF_054177405.1 Leptonychotes weddellii | reverse complement strand
TTTTTTTTTTTTTTTTAAAGATTTTATTTATTTATTTGAGACAGAGAGAATGAGAGACAGAGAGCATGAGAGGGAGGAGGGTCAGAGGGAGAAGCAGACTCCCTGCCGAGCAGGGAGCCCCATGCGGGACTCGATCCCGGGACTCCAGGATCATGACCTGAGCCGAAGGCAGTCGCTTAACCAACTGAGCCACCCAGGCG
>NW_028005373.1:0-200 GCF_054177405.1 Leptonychotes weddellii | reverse complement strand
TTTTTTTTTTATTCTTATGTTAATTCCCATACATTACATCATTAGTTCTAGATAAAGTGTTCCATGATTCATTGTTCGTGCACAACACCCAGTGCTCCATGCAGAACGTGCCCTCCTCAATACCCACCACCAGGCCAACCCATCCTCCCACCCCCCTCCCCTCTAGAACCCTCAGTTTGTTTTTCAGAGTCCATCGTCTC
>NW_028005372.1:0-200 GCF_054177405.1 Leptonychotes weddellii | reverse complement strand
TTTTTTTTTTTAAAGATTTTATTTATTTATTTGACAGAGAGAGACACAGCGAGAGAGGGAACACAAGCAGGGGGAGTGGGAGAGGGAGAAGCAGGCTCCCCGCAGAGCAGGGAGCCCGATGCGGGACTCGATCCCAGGACCCCGGGACCATGACCTGAGCCGAAGGCAGTCGCTCAACCAACTGAGCCACCCAGGCGCCC
>NW_028005371.1:0-200 GCF_054177405.1 Leptonychotes weddellii | reverse complement strand
TCTTGTTTCTTGAGAAAGGCTTGTATTGCTATATACTTTCCTCTTAGGACTGCCTTTGCTGCATCCCAAAGATTTTGAACAGTTGTGTTTTCATTTTCATTGGTTTCCATGAATTTTTTTAATTCTTCTTTAATTTCCTGGTTGACCCATTCATTCTTTAGTAGGATGCTCTTTAGCCTCCATGTATTTGAGTTCTTTCC
>NW_028005370.1:0-983 GCF_054177405.1 Leptonychotes weddellii | reverse complement strand
CGGGCTCCCTGCTCGACCGGAAGCCTGCTTCTCCCTCTCCCACTCCCCCTGCTTGTGTTACCTCTCTCACTGTGTCTCTGTCAAATAAATAAATAAAATCTTTTTTTTAAAAAAAGGAATGTGACCATGAGAACAGCACAGGTAGCCCGTCCATGCCAGCCCCACACCTCTCCCCAAGACGAGGTTGAGGTGTTCTTTTTCAGAGCTGGGTATGTAGCAGTGATCAAAATAGATAAAGCCCCTACCTTCATTGGAGCTCACTTTTTAGAGGAGGGGGAAAGGCAGACAGTACACAAACAGGCCCATTTAGAAATGTCAGATGGTGATACTTAACTGAGAGAAAAATAAACAGGATAAGGGGATAAGGGCAGGGAGGAGGAGAGGGTTTGTATTTTAGGAAGAAAATCAGGAAAGCACTCACTATCACCCTGAGATTTGAGCAGAGAAGGAAGTGAGTGAGGGAAAAAGCTTTGCAGTTATTTAGAGGAATGTTCCAGACCTGGGGCTGGGGGCTGGGGGTAGTGGTGTGCAGACAGCAAACGCAAAGGCATATTCAAGGAACAGCAAAAAGGTCGGTATGAGGACAGAAGAGCGAGTGGTCGCAGCGGCCAGATGATGGAGGGCCTTCCTGTCACTATAAGGACTTTGGCTTTTATCCTGAGTGAGATGGGGAGCTGTTGGAGGGGTGGTGTGCTGGTAAACATTCAACAACCAGCCTGGAGGGGAAGGGTGCTGATTTGTAGTATTTGCCAATTTCCATGGTATAATACTTCCACCATGGCTGATTTCAAGCTACTGAAGGCTTCACAACCAGCTCACAAATACCCTGAAATTGTAACAATCAGCTCTGGGGAGCTGGATTTGGAGCAGAGGAGTGAAAGGATCTGACATTTTAAAAGTCTCCCTCTGGCTGCTTTGATGAGACGAGACTGTGGGGCAGGTGGGCAGAAGCAGGGTGAGCAGTGAAGAGGTTATCGCAGTCA
>NW_028005369.1:0-200 GCF_054177405.1 Leptonychotes weddellii | reverse complement strand
TTTTTTTTTTTTAAAGATTTTATTTATTTATTTGAGACAGAGAGAATGAGAGACAGAGAGCATGAGAGGGAGGAGGGTCAGAGGGAGAAGCAGACTCCCTGCCGAGCAGGGAGCCCGATGCGGGACTCGATCCCGGGACTCCAGGATCATGACCTGAGCCGAAGGCAGTCGCTTAACCAACTGAGCCACCCAGGCACCCC
>NW_028005368.1:0-200 GCF_054177405.1 Leptonychotes weddellii | reverse complement strand
TCTTTTTTTTTTTTATTCTTATGTTAATCCCCATACATTACATCATTAGTTCTAGATGAAGTGTTCCATGATTCATTGTTTGTGCATAACACCCAGTGCTCCATGCAGAACGTGCCCTCCTCAATACCCACCACCAGGCCAACCCATCCTCCCACCCCCCTCCCCCCCAGAACCCTCAGTTTGTTTTTCAGAGTCCATCG
>NW_028005367.1:0-200 GCF_054177405.1 Leptonychotes weddellii | reverse complement strand
GGGGCGCCTGGGTGGCTCAGTTGGTTAAGCGACTGCCTTCGGCTCAGGTCATGATCCTGGAGTCCCGGGATCGAGTCCCGCATCGGGCTCCCTGCTCAGCGAGGAGCCTGCTTCTCCCTCTGACCCTCCCCCCTCTCATGTACTCTCTCTCATTCTCGCTCTCTCAAATAAATAAATAAAATCTTTAAAAAAAAAAAAAT
>NW_028005366.1:0-200 GCF_054177405.1 Leptonychotes weddellii | reverse complement strand
GGCACCTGGGTGGCTCAGTTGGTTAAGCGACTGCCTTCGGCTCAGGTCATGATCCTGGAGTCCCGGGATCGAGTCCCGCATCGGGCTCCCTGCTCGGCAGGGAGTCTGCTTCTCCCTCTGACCCTCCTCCCTCTCATGCTCTCTGTCTCTCATTCTCTCTGTCTCAAATAAATAAATAAAATCTTTAAAAAAAAAAAAAT
>NW_028005365.1:0-200 GCF_054177405.1 Leptonychotes weddellii | reverse complement strand
TTTTTTTTTTTAAAGATTTTATTTATTTATTTGAGAGAGAGAGAATGAGAGAGAGAGAGAGTACATGAGAGGGGGGAGGGTCAGAGGGAGAAGCAGGCTCCCTGCCGAGCAGAGAGCCCGATGCGGGACTCGATCCAGGGACTCCAGGATCATGACCTGAGCCGAAGGCAGTCGCTTAACCAACTGAGCCACCCAGGCGC
>NW_028005364.1:0-200 GCF_054177405.1 Leptonychotes weddellii | reverse complement strand
TTTTTTTTTTTAAAGATTTTATTTATTTATTTGAGAGAGAGAGAATGAGAGACAGAGAGCACGAGAGGGAAGAGGGCAGAGGGAGAAGCAGACCCCCTGCTGAGCAGGGAGCCCGATGTGGGACTCGATCCCGGGACTCCAGGATCATGACCTGAGCCGAAGGCAGTCGCTTAACCAACTGAGCCACCCAGGCGCCCTGT
>NW_028005363.1:0-200 GCF_054177405.1 Leptonychotes weddellii | reverse complement strand
TTTTATTCTTATGTTAATCCCCATACATTACATCATTAGTTTTAGATGTAGTGTTCCATGATTCATTGTTTGTGCATAACACCCAGTGCTCCATGCAGAATGTGCCCTCCTCAATACCCACCACCAGGCTAACCCATCCTCCCACCCCCCTCCCCTCTAGAACCCTCAGTTTGTTTTTCAGAGTCCATCGTCTCTCATGG
>NW_028005362.1:0-200 GCF_054177405.1 Leptonychotes weddellii | reverse complement strand
TTTTTTTTTTAAAGATTTTATTTATTTATTTATTAGAGAGCGAGCGAGAGAGAAACAGCATGAGAGGGGGGAAGGTCAGAGGGAGAAACAGGCTCCCCGCCGAGCCGGGAACCCGATGTGGGGCTCGATCCCAGGACTCCGGGATCATGACCTGAGCCGAAGGCAGTCGCTCAACCGACTGAGCCACCCAGGCGCCCCTG
>NW_028005361.1:0-200 GCF_054177405.1 Leptonychotes weddellii | reverse complement strand
TTTTTTTTTTTAAAGATTTTATTTATTTATTTGAGAGAGAGAGAATGAGAGACAGAGAGCATGAGAGGGAGGAGGGTCAGAGGGAGAAGCAGACTCCCTGCCGAGCAGGGAGCCCAATGCGGGACTCGATCCCGGGACTCCAGGATCATGACCTGAGCCGAAGGCAGTCGCTTAACCAACTGAGCCACCCAGGCGCCCCA
>NW_028005360.1:0-200 GCF_054177405.1 Leptonychotes weddellii | reverse complement strand
CTGTTTATCCATCCAACATATACTGTCTGATTATTCCCCTCAAACACTGAAGATACAATACTAAATATAACACCATTCATACATTGAAAGAGCTCAGTCTTTCTCCAATTTTTTTTTTTTTTTTATTCTTATGTTAATCCCCATACATTACATCATTAGTTCTAGATGAAGTGTTCCATGATTCATTGTTCGTGCACAAT
>NW_028005359.1:0-983 GCF_054177405.1 Leptonychotes weddellii | reverse complement strand
GCAGTTCCGGGCTGACAGAGGGGGACGTCTGGGGGTTTGGGGCAGAGCTGGGACCTGGGGGTGGGGAAGGTCTTGTGTCCCAGCCTCCGTTTCCTTCCAGGGACCCTCCCCAAACCCACCATCTGGGCTGAGCCAGGCTCTGTGATCCCCCGGGGGACCCCTGTGACCATCTGGTGTCAGGGGAGCCTAGAGGCCCAGGAGTACCGCCTGCACAAAGAGGGAATGTTAGAGACTTGGGACAGACAGAAGCCACTGGAGCCTGGGGACAAGACCAAGTTCTCCATCAAATACATGACAGATGTAGATGCAGGACGATATCTCTGTAACTATCGCAGTCCCACTGGCTGGTCAGAGCTCAGTGACCCCCTGGAGCTGGTGGTGACAGGTGCGAGCCCACTCAGGGTCCCAGCCCCAGGCTGTGCCCTCAGGAAGGGGGTCTGCTCTCAGGGTGTCTCCCTCTCACAGCCCAGCCCTGGGGATAATGTGGGGGATCTGAGCCCCATTTAACACCGTCCCCTCCTCCTCTCCTAGGATTGCAGGACAAACCCCAGCTCTCAGCCCTGCCCAGCCCTGTCGTGACCTCAGGAGAGAACGTGACCCTCCAGTGTGGCTCATGGTTAGGATTTGACAGGTTTGTTCTGATGAAGGAAGGAGAACGCCAGCCCTCCTGCACACTGGTCTCCCGGCGAGCCCCCAGTGGGGGGTCCCAGGCCCTGTTCCCTGTGGGCCCCGTGACCCCCAGACCCAGGTGGGCGTTCAGATGCTATGGCTATTACAACAACACCCCCCAGATTTGGTCGCACCCCAGTGACCCCCTGGAGCTGGTGGTCTCAGGTGAGGAACCCAGCCCTGTCCCCTCTGTGGTCCTGTGGTCAACTCCTGACCCTGTCTGGGAAGACCCACAATATAGGATGGGAATGAGGGTGCTCCAGGGAGGGTCATCCAGAGGGGCATCCACCCCTCCAAGGAATGGAGGACCACAC
>NW_028005358.1:0-200 GCF_054177405.1 Leptonychotes weddellii | reverse complement strand
GTTTTTTTTTTTTTTTAAAGATTTTATTTATTTATTTGAGAGAGAGAGAATGAGAGACAGAGAGCATGAGAGGGAGGAGGGTCAGAGGGAGAAGCAGACTCCCTGCTGAGCAGGGAGCCCGATGCGGGACTCGATCCCGGGACTCCAGGATCATGACCTGAGCCGAAGGCAGTCGCTTAACCAACTGAGCCACCCAGGCG
>NW_028005357.1:0-200 GCF_054177405.1 Leptonychotes weddellii | reverse complement strand
TTTTTTTTTTTTTTTAAAGATTTTATTTATTTGACAGAGAAAGACACAGCGAGAGAGGGAACACAAACGGGGAGTGGGAGAGGGAGAAGCAGACTCCCTGCCGAGCAGGGAGCCCGATGCGGGACTCGATCCAGGGACTCCAGGATCATGACCTGAGCCGAAGGCAGTCGCTTAACCAACTGAGCCACCCAGGCGCCCTC
>NW_028005356.1:0-200 GCF_054177405.1 Leptonychotes weddellii | reverse complement strand
GGCACCTGGGTGGCTCAGTTGGTTAAGCGACTGCCTTCGGCTCAGGTCATGATCCTGGAGTCCCTGGATCGAGTCCCGCATCGGGCTCCCTGCTCGGCAGGGAGTCTGCTTCTCCCTCTGACCCTCCTCCCTCTCATGCTCTCTGTCTCTCATTCTCTCTCTCTCAAATAAATAAATAAAATCTTTAAAAAAAAAAAAAG
>NW_028005355.1:0-200 GCF_054177405.1 Leptonychotes weddellii | reverse complement strand
GGCGCCTGGGTGGCTCAGTTGGTTAAGCGACTGCCTTCGGCTCAGGTCATGATCCTGGAGTCCCGGGATCGAGTCCCGCATCGGGCTCCCTGCTCGGCAGGGAGTCTGCTTCTCCCTCTGACCCTCCTCCCTCTCATGCTCTCTGTCTCTCATTCTCTCTCTCTCAAATAAATAAATAAAATCTTTAAAAAAAAAAGAAT
>NW_028005354.1:0-200 GCF_054177405.1 Leptonychotes weddellii | reverse complement strand
CCTTTTTTTTTTTTTTATTCTTATGTTAATCCCCATACATTACATCATTAGTTCTAGATGAAGTGTTCCATGATTCATTGTTCGTGCACAACACCCAGTGCTCCATGCAGAACGTGCCCTCCTCAATACCCACCACCAGGCCAACCCATCCTCCCACCCCCCTCCCCTCTAGAACCCTCAGTTTGTTTTTCAGAGTCCAT
>NW_028005353.1:0-200 GCF_054177405.1 Leptonychotes weddellii | reverse complement strand
TTTTTTTTTTAAAGATTTTATTTATTTATTTGAGACAGAGAGAATGAGAGAGACAGAGAGCACATGAGAGGGGGAAGGGTCAGAGGGAGAAGCAGGCTCCCTGCCGAGCAGGGAGCCCGATGCGGGACTCGATCCCGGGACTCCAGGATCATGACCTGAGCCGAAGGCAGTCGCTTAACCAACTGAGCCACCCAGGCGCC
>NW_028005352.1:0-200 GCF_054177405.1 Leptonychotes weddellii | reverse complement strand
GTTTTCTTAAATGAATGCAACAATACTTCTCATTTCATCTAATCTTACAACTTTGACACTCCTTCCTTGAAGAGGTGGGTCCATGTTCCCTTCTTGTAAACCTGGTGGGAGTTTTATGATTGCTCCAACCAAGAGTCAGTGGAAGTGATTCCATTGACCTTAATCATAAGGCATAATAATACTAGAAGATACCCCTCAAG
>NW_028005351.1:0-200 GCF_054177405.1 Leptonychotes weddellii | reverse complement strand
GCTTTATCATCTGCTAATGAGTAGAGTATTGCTGTTGACAATAACTTTAACTTCTGTTAAAGATACAGACTATGCACCGTGTAGAAGCAAAATGACTATAGAAAAGATCCTCTTCTCATCCTTTCTTTTAAAAAATTCTCGGCTTCATGTCTTATCACTAAGATGGCATAAGCCCCTTGAGAAGAGACATTTTTCTGCTC
>NW_028005350.1:0-200 GCF_054177405.1 Leptonychotes weddellii | reverse complement strand
ACTTTATCATCTGCTAATGAGTAGAGTATTGCTGTTGACAATAACTTTAACTTCTGTTAAAGATACAGACTATGCACCGTGTAGAAGCAAAATGACTATAGAAAAGATCCTCTTCTCATCCTTTCTTTTAAAAAATTCTCGGCTTCATGTCTTATCACTAAGATGGCATAAGCCCCTTGAGAAGAGACATTTTTCTGCTT
>NW_028005349.1:0-200 GCF_054177405.1 Leptonychotes weddellii | reverse complement strand
TTTTTTTTTTTTTTTTAAAGATTTTATTTATTTATTTGACAGAGAGAGACACAGCGAGAGAGGGAACACAAGCAGGGGGAGTGGGAGAGGGAGAAGCAGGCTCCCCGCAGAGCAGGGAGCCCGATGCGGGACTCGATCCCAGGACCCTGGGATCATGACCCGAGCTGAAGGCAGTCGCTTAACCAACTGAGCCACCCAGG
>NW_028005348.1:0-983 GCF_054177405.1 Leptonychotes weddellii | reverse complement strand
GAGAAGGAGGAGGGTCAGAGGGAGAAGCAGACTCCCTGCCGAGCAGGGAGCCCGATGCGGGACTCGATCCCGGGACTCCAGGATCATGACCTGAGCCGAAGGCAGACGCTTAACCGACTGAGCCACCCAGGCGCCCACGGTACCATCACTTTGATGATCAGGTCTCAACACAGAAATTTTGAGAGGACACAAACATCCAGTCTCTACTGGGCCTATCTTACCCTGAAGTCTTTAATCAATAGATTGCCCTTCTGTATTTTTGGTCATAAAGTAGAGAAATACAACCTCACATAGTCTTCTGCATATATATGTGTGTATTATAATAAAGTTATTATCTGCTTCAGTGTGAAATGCATTCCTTCTGTAAATAGGTTATGTGTTACTCTGCCTGAAGGCAAAGGTAGCAAACGGAATATCCTTATAATTTTTTTTTCCTCCCAGGTGATTTTTAATACCAGCTTATATTCTTATCTCACTAAATAAGTAAAGAAATACTTCTTTACCTTAAATACAGTTTTTTTGAATTCCTGACATGTTTTAAAGTCTTTGGAAAACACAAGCAAAAGGCCATTATGAATTTTCTAGTGGCCAGGCTTTTTTAGCTTTAACAATAAGAGTAGTACCAGCTCAGAAGTCTAGTTGTTAGTGAGATTAACCAGTGGGGCCTATTGTAAGAAGAGATTTAGGTTTTTGTTTTTGTTTTTTTTTTCCATTTTGGGGTGAGTAAACATAAAGGCTTTGACATTGACAACTGTATTAATCATGCCTCTTTATTTTATTTTATTTTTTTTTGTATACTTCTGAAGCTTTGACATCTGGGGCCTTGCTGACCCCAAAGACACTACTCCCAGGGCTAGCCAATTCCTAGAGATAGTAAAGGACTCAGCCTGTAAGGGTGTCTTTCATATGCAAATCAACTAATCCAAGCCCACGCTCCAATACCTCTTTTATCACTCTCTAGGGCTCTTAAGCTCCAGGCTACG
>NW_028005347.1:0-200 GCF_054177405.1 Leptonychotes weddellii | reverse complement strand
TTTTTTTTTTAAAGATTTTATTTATTTATTTGACAGAGAGAGACACAGCGAGAGAGGGAACACAAGCAGGGGGAGTGGGAGAGGGAGAAGCAGGCTTCCCGCGGAGCAGGGAGCCCGATGCGGGGCTCGATCCCAGGACCCTGGGATCATGACCTGAGCCGAAGGCAGACGCTTAACGACTGAGCCACCCAGGCGCCCCC
>NW_028005346.1:0-200 GCF_054177405.1 Leptonychotes weddellii | reverse complement strand
TTTTTTTTTTTTTTTTAAAGATTTTATTTATTTATTTGACAGAGAGAGCGAGAGAGCACAAGCAGGGGGAACAGTAGAGGGAGAGGGAGAAGCAGGCTCCCCGCCAAGCAGGGAGCCCGATGCGGGGCTCGATCCCAGGACCCTGAGATCATGACCTGAGCTGAAGGCAGACGCTTAACGACTGAGCCACCCAGGCGCCC
>NW_028005345.1:0-200 GCF_054177405.1 Leptonychotes weddellii | reverse complement strand
TTTTTTTTTTTTTAAAGATTTTATTTATTTATTTGAGACAGAGAGAATGAGAGACAGAGAGCATGAGAGGGAGGAGGGTCAGAGGGAGAAGCAGACTCCCTGCCGAGCAGGGAACCCGATGCGGGACTCGATCCCGGGACTCCAGGATCATGACCTGAGCCGAAGGCAGTCGCTTAACCAACTGAGCCACCCAGGCGCCC
>NW_028005344.1:0-200 GCF_054177405.1 Leptonychotes weddellii | reverse complement strand
TTTTTTTAAAGATTTTTTTTATTTATTTATTTGAGACAGAGAGAATGAGAGAGAGAGAGCACATGAGAGGGGGGAGGGTCAGAGGCAGAAGCAGGCTCCCTGCCGAGCAGGGAGCCCGATGCGGGACTCGATCCAGGGACTCCAGGATCATGACCTGAGCCGAAGGCAGTCGCTTAACCAACTGAGCCACCCAGGCGCCC
>NW_028005343.1:0-200 GCF_054177405.1 Leptonychotes weddellii | reverse complement strand
TTTGTTATGTTAATCACCATACATTACATCATTAGTTTTTGATGTAGTGTTCCATGATTCATTGTTTGTGCATAACACCCAGTGCTCCATGCAGAACGTGCCCTCTTTAATACCCATCACCAGGCTAACCCATCCTCCCACCCCCCTCCCCTCTAGAACCCTCAGTTTGTTTTTCAGAGTCCATCGTCTCTCATGGTTCA
>NW_028005342.1:0-200 GCF_054177405.1 Leptonychotes weddellii | reverse complement strand
CGGGAGGGGAAGAATGAAGCGGGGGAAATCGGAGGGGTGGACGAACCATGAGAGACGATGGACTCTGAAAAACAAACTGAGGGTTCTAGAGGGGAGGGGGGTGGGAGGATGGGTTGGCCTGGTGGTGGGTATTGAGGAGGGCACGTTCTGCATGGAGCACTGGGTGTTATGCACAAACAATGAATCATGGAACACTTCAT
>NW_028005341.1:0-200 GCF_054177405.1 Leptonychotes weddellii | reverse complement strand
TTTTTTTTTTTTTTTTAAAGATTTTATTTATTTTTTTGACAGAGAGAGACATAGCGAGAGCAGGAACACAAGCAGGGGGAGTGGGAGAGGAGAAGCAGGCTTCCCGCGGAGCAGGGAGCCCGATGCGGGGCTCGATCCCAGGACTCCGGGATCATGACCTGAGCCGAAGGCAGACGCTTAACGACTGAGCCACCCAGGCG
>NW_028005340.1:0-200 GCF_054177405.1 Leptonychotes weddellii | reverse complement strand
GGGCGCCTGGGTGGCTCAGTTGGTTAAGCGACTGCCTTCGGCTCAGGTCATGATCCTGGAGTCCCGGGATCGAGTCCCGCATCAGGCTCCCTGCTCGGCAGGGAGTCTGCTTCTCCCTCTGACCCTCCTCCCTCTCATGCTCTCTGTCTCTCATTCTCTCTGTCTCAAATAAATAAATAAAATCTTTAAAAAAAAAAAAT
>NW_028005339.1:0-200 GCF_054177405.1 Leptonychotes weddellii | reverse complement strand
TTTTTTTTTTTTTTATTCTTATGTTAATCCCCATACATTACATCATTAGTTCTAGATGAAGTGTTCCATGATTCATTGTTCGTGCACAACACCCAGTGCTCCATGCAGAACGTGCCCTCCTCAATACCCACCACCAGGCCAACCCATCCTCCCACCCCCCTCCCCTCTAGAACCCTCAGTTTGTTTTTCAGAGTCCATCT
>NW_028005338.1:0-200 GCF_054177405.1 Leptonychotes weddellii | reverse complement strand
GTTTTTTTTTTTTTATTCTTATGTTAATCCCCATACATTACATCATTAGTTCTAGATGAAGTGTTCCATGATTCATTGTTCGTGCACAACACCCAGTGCTCCATGCAGAACGTGCCCTCCTCAATACCCACCACCAGGCCAACCCATCCTCCCACCCCCCTCCCCTCTAGAACCCTCAGTTTGTTTTTCAGAGTCCATCG
>NW_028005337.1:0-983 GCF_054177405.1 Leptonychotes weddellii | reverse complement strand
GTGGGATCAAGACCTGAGCCGAAGGCAGACGCCTAACGACTGAGCCCCTCAGACGCCCCCTAGGGCACTTTCTTAGTCAGGCAGATATTAATGAATTTTCATGAGGTTAATGAAACGAGTGAAGGCATTATTGCCATCGATGCGTTCTGCTCTCCCTGGCTGAGAAATGGGATCCAGAGGGCATAGGACAGGGATGAAAAGTTTTAAGAGGAGAGATAATGAGAAGGGAAAGTTTGGGGTACATGTGGGGGGCAAGACTTAGCGGGGGAAGAAGGGGCACAGAAAGGGAATAAACACCCTTGAAAACAAACTCAACAAGTTAATGGTGCATCTCTGCCCAGAGTGGGTCTGCTTTTCTGCGCACACAAGGACTCGGTCAGACCGAGCCACCAGCCATGTCCTGATGAGTGCAGGATGCCAGGAACAGATGGAAATTGAGCAAGAAGCAAAGCCGCTTCGCATCTCCTGACTCTTGTTTGCCTTTCAGTGTTGGGAAACCCTCATTGGCCAGGAAATCTACCGACTCCTTCTGATGGATTTTGTATTCTCTTTAGCTGATTCCTTCCTGGGCGAGTTTCTGAGGAGGTAAATATTTGTCAGCCTTGAGTAATTAATACCTGATGTTGGAACCAGAGCCATAGTCTTGGCTGAGCAGGAAGTATGGGTATCCTTTATACTTATATACTTAGTACATAAGTATCCCTTATATACTTTAGTGTGCACTGTTAGAAGTCTGCCTTTCATTCTTTGGGATACTGATTCTTTCTGAATTAACTGATATTTCACTTTTATCTGACAGTCCTGTTGTCCAAGTTCATTTGGTTCAGCTAGCCCTTTACAACCTTCTCTTGAAAAAAAAAAAAGGGCTAGAAATAAAACATAGAAACTGAAAGTCATTTGAGAACTTTCCACCATAGATAATTTTTTTTTTAAAGATTTTATTTATTTATTTGAGACAGAGAGAATGAGAGAGAGAGAGAGCA
>NW_028005336.1:0-200 GCF_054177405.1 Leptonychotes weddellii | reverse complement strand
TTTTTTTTTTAAGATTTTATTTATTTATTTGAGAGAGAGAGAATGAGAGAGAGCAAGCACATGAGAGGGGGGAGGGTCAGAGGGAGAAGCAGACTCCCTGCCGAGCAGGGAGCCCGATGCGGGACTCGATCCAGGGACTCCAGGATCATGACCTGAGCCGAAGGCAGTCGCTTAACCAACTGAGCCACCCAGGCGCCCTG
>NW_028005335.1:0-200 GCF_054177405.1 Leptonychotes weddellii | reverse complement strand
TTTTTTTTAAAGATTTTATTTATTTATTTGACAGAGAGAGACACAGCGAGAGAGGGAACACAAGCAGGGGGAGTGGGAGAGGGAGAAGCAGGCTCCCCGCAGAGCAGGGAGCCCGATGTGGGACTCGATCCCAGGACCCTGGGATCATGACCTGAGCCGAAGGCAGTCGCTCAACCGACTGAGCCACCCAGGCGCCCTAG
>NW_028005334.1:0-200 GCF_054177405.1 Leptonychotes weddellii | reverse complement strand
TCCCCCGCCGTCTATCCTCCCGAATATCGCCTCGGATTCACTTCTCCGCACGTCCTACCTTCCAGAAAGTGGTCGCTTTTCTGTTCAGAGAGTTGTTGCTATTCCTTTCTTCGATCTCCTGTTGAGTTTGTAGGTGTTCAGAATGGTTTGATCCCTATCCAGCTGAATTCCTGAGAGGAGACGAAATCCAGGTCTCCTAC
>NW_028005333.1:0-200 GCF_054177405.1 Leptonychotes weddellii | reverse complement strand
T
Organism: Leptonychotes weddellii; assembly: GCF_054177405.1. Lineage (NCBI taxonomy): Eukaryota > Metazoa > Chordata > Mammalia > Carnivora > Phocidae > Leptonychotes > Leptonychotes weddellii. The sequence goes on along the minus strand of NW_028005333.1, from coordinate 199 downwards.
TTTCTTTTTTTTTTTTTTTTATTCTTATGTTAATCCCCATACATTACATCATTAGTTCTAGATGAAGTGTTCCATGATTCATTGTTCGTGCACAACACCCAGTGCTCCATGCAGAACGTGCCCTCCTCAATACCCACCACCAGGCCAACCCATCCTCCCACCCCCCTCCCCTCTAGAACCCTCAGTTTGTTTTTCAGAG
>NW_028005332.1:0-200 GCF_054177405.1 Leptonychotes weddellii | reverse complement strand
TCCAATTTTCCCAACACCATTTGTTGAAGAGACTGTCTTTTTTCCATTGGACATTCTTTCCTGCTTTGTCAAAGATGAGTTGACCATAGAGTTGAGGGTCCATTTCTGGGCTCTCTATTCTGTTCCATTGATCTATGTGTCTGTTTTTGTGCCAGTACCATACTGTCTTGATGATGACAGCTTTGTAATAGAGCTGGAAG
>NW_028005331.1:0-200 GCF_054177405.1 Leptonychotes weddellii | reverse complement strand
AGGGTACGTGCACCCCGATGTTTATAGCAGCAATGTCCACAATAGCCAAACTGTGGAAAGAGCCAAGATGTCCATCGACAGATGAATGGATAAAGAAGATGTGGTATATATATACAATGGAATATTATGCAGCCATCAAAAGGAATGAGATCTTGCCATTTGCAACGACGTGGATGGAACTGGAGGGTATTATGTTGAGT
>NW_028005330.1:0-200 GCF_054177405.1 Leptonychotes weddellii | reverse complement strand
GGGGTACGTGCACCCCGATGTTTATAGCAGCAATGTCCACAATAGCCAAACTGTGGAAAGAGCCAAGATGTCCATCGACAGATGAATGGATAAAGAAGATGTGGTATATATATACAATGGAATATTATGCAGCCATCAAAAGGAATGAGATCTTGCCATTTGCAACGACGTGGATGGAACTGGAGGGTATTATGTTGAGC
>NW_028005329.1:0-200 GCF_054177405.1 Leptonychotes weddellii | reverse complement strand
CAGGGGCGCCTGGGTGGCTCAGTTGGTTAAGCGACTGCCTTCGGCTCAGGTCATGATCCTGGGGTCCCGGGATCGAGTCCCGCATCGGGCTCCCTGCTCAGCAGGGAGTCTGCTTCTCCCTCTGACCCTCCTCCCTCTCATGCTCTCTGTCTCTCATTCTCTCTCTCGCAAATAAATAAATAAAATCTTTAAAAAAAAAT
>NW_028005328.1:0-200 GCF_054177405.1 Leptonychotes weddellii | reverse complement strand
TTCTTTTTTTTTTTTTAAGATTTTATTTATTTATTTGAGAGAGAGAGAATGAGAGAGAGCAAGCACATGAGAGGGGGGAGGGTCAGAGGGAGAAGCAGACTCCCTGCCGAGCAGGGAGCCCGATGCGGGACTCGATCCAGGGACTCCAGGATCATGACCTGAGCCGAAGGCAGTCGCTTAACCAACTGAGCCACCCAGGC
>NW_028005327.1:0-200 GCF_054177405.1 Leptonychotes weddellii | reverse complement strand
TTTTTTTTTTTTAAAGATTTTATTTATTTATTTGAGAGAGAGAGAATGAGAGAGAGCGAGTACATGAGAGGGGGGAGGGTCAGAGGGAGAAGCAGACTCCCTGCCGAGCAGGGAGCCCGATGCGGGACTCGATCCAGGGACTCCAGGATCATGACCTGAGCCGAAGGCAGTCGCTTAACCAACTGAGCCACCCAGGCGCC
>NW_028005326.1:0-983 GCF_054177405.1 Leptonychotes weddellii | reverse complement strand
TAGCCTTTTCTGGCTCATCTTCCTGTGTTGCTACTGGTACCCAGCAGGTAAATCTGCTCTGTGCCCCTGTTGGGCAATGTGGGTCAGGCTAAAATTCTCCTTAGGAGCCTCTGCCATTTGGAGAAATTGCAAGTTGCAAGTGAATGTGTAGCCACCTCACCTGGCTCAGAAGGACCTGGGCGTGCTTTCTGATGAATGATTTTTGGAAAATACCTAATTAGATGGCAGAATGTTCAGTGGAATGTCCCAGCATACCTGGAAACTGAGCCAGGAAGGCAATGTGCACTCCTCACAGGGCTCAGGTTTTGTCATGCTATGATCCCAGCCCTGAAATTTGTGGCCCTTACCCACATGTCCCTTGGTCTGTTTCTGTGATTCTTTCTTTCAGGTACCCTCTCCTAGAGGTTGAGATTTTAGACAGCCTTATAATTGGGTCTTGCTTTTTTATCCAGTCTTGATTATCTATGTCTTTTAATTGGAGTATTTGTCTATTTTCATTTTGTAATTATTGATGTGGTTAAGTCCTAAATTCTGTTTCGAGACAGAAAATGTCAGAATGATCATCAGAAATGGAAAGTGTCAGATGTGTGGTGGCAGGATTAAGTGATACCTCGTTAACTCTAGGTAGACTTTGATGAGTTATGGATGTGTATTTTTGGCCCAGCTGCTTAGAAAATAATAATAAGAGGTAGAGCCACAAAGCTTAGATGAAATACTATTGAATATTTAAAAATATTGATTAGTCCAAAAGAAGGCAAGAAAAACACAACAGAGTAAACAAACAAAACCCCCCAAAATTCAGAAGGGACAAAAATAAAACAAATATGAAATGGTAAACTTACCCCCCCATATCAATCATTACATTAAATGCAAATGGACCAAATACTCCAAGTAAAAGGCAGAGATTATCAGACTGAGTAAAAAAGCAAGACTCAACTCTAAGCTTTCTAAAAAGAGACATTTTAAAGACACAGATAAAGTGT
>NW_028005325.1:0-200 GCF_054177405.1 Leptonychotes weddellii | reverse complement strand
TAGACTGAAAACAAATCATCGAGCGGTGGTCCACCTTGCACTGACTCAGAAACTGATCTAGAACAGTAGTTTGGACAATTTTCAGAAACAACTTCTGATCTGAGGAATGATGGAGACCACAGATGTACAGGAGATGCAAGACTATTTCTGTGTCTAAGGAAGGAACAATTAAAAACAGGACATACTTTGCATATATCTCG
>NW_028005324.1:0-200 GCF_054177405.1 Leptonychotes weddellii | reverse complement strand
TCCCCCACTATTATTGTATTGTTGTCGATGTGTTTCTTTGCTTTTGTTATTAATTGCCTTATATAATTGGCTGCTCCCATGTTAGGGGCATAGATATTTACAATTGTTAGATCTTCTTGTTGGATAGACCCTTTAAGTAGGATATAGTGTCCTTCCTCATCTCTTATTACAGTCTTTGGTTTAAAATCTAATTTGTCTGA
>NW_028005323.1:0-200 GCF_054177405.1 Leptonychotes weddellii | reverse complement strand
TTTTTTTTTTTTTTTAAAGATTTTATTTATTTATTTGAGAGAGAGAATGAGAGACAGAGAGCATGAGAGGGAGGAGGGTCAGAGGGAGAAGCAGACTCCCTGCCGAGCAGGGAGCCCGATGCGGGACTCGATCCCGGGACTCCAGGATCATGACCTGAGCCGAAGGCAGTCGCTTAACCAACTGAGCCACCCAGGCGCCC
>NW_028005322.1:0-200 GCF_054177405.1 Leptonychotes weddellii | reverse complement strand
TGGACTCTGAAAAACAAACTGAGGGTTCTAGAGGGGAGGGGGGTGGGAGGATGGGTTGGCCTGGTGGTGGGTATTGAGGAGGGCACGTTCTGCATGGAGCACTGGGTGTTGTGCACGAACAATGAATCATGGAACACTTCATCTAGAACTAATGATGTAATGTATGGGGATTAACATAAGAATAAAAAAAAAAAAATTGA
>NW_028005321.1:0-200 GCF_054177405.1 Leptonychotes weddellii | reverse complement strand
CTGGGTGGCTCAGTTGGTTAAGCGACTGCCTTCGGCTCAGGTCATGATCCCGGAGTCCTGGGATCGAGCCCCACATCGGGCTCCCCCTTCTCTGTGGGGAGCCTGCTTCTCTCTCTGCCTCTGCCTGCCACTCCCCCTGCTTGTGCTCATTCTCTCTCTCTCTGTCAAATAAATAAATAAAATCTTTAAAAAAAAAAAAT
>NW_028005320.1:0-200 GCF_054177405.1 Leptonychotes weddellii | reverse complement strand
TTTTTTTTTTAAAGATTTTATTTATTTATTTGACAGAGACAGAGACAGCGAGAGCAGGAACACAAGCAGGGGGAGTGGGAGAGGGAGAAGCAGGCTTCCTGCTGAGCCGGGAGCCCGATGTGGGACTCGATCCCAGGACCCTGGGATCATGACCTGAGCCGAAGGCAGTCGCTTAACCAACTGAGCCACCCAGGCGCCCT
>NW_028005319.1:0-200 GCF_054177405.1 Leptonychotes weddellii | reverse complement strand
TTCTTTTTTTTTTTTTTTATTCTTATGTTAATCCCCATACATTACATCATTAGTTCTAGATGAAGTGTTCCATGATTCATTGTTCGTGCACAACACCCAGTGCTCCATGCAGAACGTGCCCTCCTCAATACCCACCACCAGGCCAACCCATCCTCCCACCCCCCTCCCCTCTAGAACCCTCAGTTTGTTTTTCAGAGTCC
>NW_028005318.1:0-200 GCF_054177405.1 Leptonychotes weddellii | reverse complement strand
TTTTTTTTTTTTTTAAAGATTTTATTTATTTATTTGAGACAGAGAGAATGAGATACAGAGAGCATGAGAGGGAGGAGGGTCAGAGGGAGAAGCAGACTCCCTGCCGAGCAGGGAGCCCGATGCGGGACTCGATCCAGGGACTCCAGGATCATGACCTGAGCCGAAGGCAGTCGCTTAACCAACTGAGCCACCCAGGCGCC
>NW_028005317.1:0-200 GCF_054177405.1 Leptonychotes weddellii | reverse complement strand
GTGCTATTCTTTTCTTCGATCTCCTGTTGAGTTTGTAGGTGTTCAGAATGGTTTGATCCCTATCCAGCTGAATTCCTGAGAGGAGACGAAATCCAGGTCTCCTACTCCTCCGCCATCTTGCTCCGCCCCCCTAATTTTATTTTTAAACCAGAGTTCCCCAAACTAATTGGACCACAGAACTCTTTTGCTCCTATAATGCT
>NW_028005316.1:0-200 GCF_054177405.1 Leptonychotes weddellii | reverse complement strand
TGCTTTTTAAAAGTCCATGGAACTACCATCATCCCCCTTCATAAACACCACTTTGTATCCACGCTGCCTCTGACCACTGTGAGCAGGAATGTTTTGGGAGTTAAAAGATACTGGTTACAAGTTCTGCTTCCACTATGTAGTGGCTGAGGGACCACGAACAAGTCATTTAACTCCTTGGCACCTCAGTCTTAGGTAAAATA
>NW_028005315.1:0-983 GCF_054177405.1 Leptonychotes weddellii | reverse complement strand
GTAGGGCCTTGCACAATTTTTATATAACTTTGCCCCACTTCCCCTGAGGGGTTTAGTTTTGCCCAGGCTGCGAGGGGGATTTCAGATACCTGCACTGTGGCTGCAGGCGGGGTGTTAACCAATTGCTCTCGAACATCTGAAAAGGGGCCAGAGCCAGTGAGCATTTCAAAAGAAATATGGTGCATGGCTGGGTTAGCCCGATTCGCCCGGGGTTTCATATAGGCTGCATCCGATAACCACATTTTCCATTGTAATAAATCCTGTGGCTTAAGGCAAGCCCGTGCAACCATATGCTAATCATGAGGGATCCGCTCCCCAGAATTTGCCCATGCTTTCAAAATCTCTATAGTATAAGGGGCTGTGGGTCCATACAAGTGGCAAGCCTTCTTTAGTTCCCTTAAAGCATTTAAATCTAATCCCTCATAGACGGGACCAGCAGCCTGTGCTCGGTCTATGAGGAAAGCCATGAAGAAATCATTAGCCCCTTGCCGTCGGAGTTCCTTTTCGAGAGGTGAGAGAGCTAGAGAGGATAGTTTGAGAGGAAATAAATCTACTGTGGAGGGAGGTTGATCATCTTTGGTGGGGTCCTCCATTAAAAGCAGAGGGGCCGTGGGTGACGGCCGGGACTGTGAAGCCGTGAAAATTTTTTTTACTTTCAGTCTTAGCCTTTTCCAAAGTCTCATCATCTAATTCATATGTATGTAAAGAGTTGGTAGTTTCTTTAGCAACCTCAGCCAGGGATAACTTATCCCCAGTTTCCATAGTATTGATAACCACTCGTACTAAAACCCAAATGGGCCAGAAATCAAGGGAATCGTTTCACCCTGTCTCATAGCCTTCAAGACATTATTTTTCACTCGGATCCAAGTCTCCTTATCTAAGGAGCCTTCGTCCGGAAACCAAGGATTATATTCAAATACTGTTGCCAAACATTTTTCTATGCGCTGCTTAGTAACTTTAGCTCCATATTTTTTAAGAAAATG
>NW_028005314.1:0-200 GCF_054177405.1 Leptonychotes weddellii | reverse complement strand
AGGGGCGCCTGGGTGGCTCAGTTGGTTAAGCGACTGCCTTCAGCTCAGGTCATGATCCTGGAGTCCCCGGATCGAGTCCCGCATCGGGCTCCCTGCTCAGCAGGGAGTCTGCTTCTCCCTCTGACCCTCCCCACTCTCATGCTCTCTCTATCTCATTCTCTCTCTCAAATAAATAAATAAAATCTTTAAAAAAAAAATTT
>NW_028005313.1:0-200 GCF_054177405.1 Leptonychotes weddellii | reverse complement strand
GGAGCAGACTTTTAAAAGTTCCGATTTTGTGCTCCGCGGCTCTATCACTTGCCAGAAGCGGCCGACGGAGGCCCCTCCCCCGCCGTCTATCCTCCCGAATATCGCCTCGGATTCACTTCTCCGCACGTCCTACCTTCCAGAAAGTGGTCGCTTTTCTGTTCAGAGAGTTGTTGCTATTCCTTTCTTCGATCTCCTGTTGG
>NW_028005312.1:0-200 GCF_054177405.1 Leptonychotes weddellii | reverse complement strand
TTTTTTTTTTTTTTTAAAGATTTTTATTTATTTATTTGACAGAGAGAGAGATAGCGAGAGCAGGAACACAAGCAGGGGGAGTGGGAGAGGGAGAAGCAGGCTTCCTGCCGAGCAGGGAGCCCGATGTGGGACTCGATCCCAGGACCCTGGGATCATGACCTGAGCTGAAGGCAGACGCTTAACGACTGAGCCACCCAGGC
>NW_028005311.1:0-200 GCF_054177405.1 Leptonychotes weddellii | reverse complement strand
TTTTTTTTAAAGATTTTATTTATTTATTTGAGAGAGAGAGAATGAGAGACAGAGAGCATGAGAGGGAGGAGGGTCAGAGGGAGAAGCAGACTCCCTGCCGAGCAGGGAGCCCGATGCGGGACTCGATCCCGGGACTCCAGGATCATGACCTGAGCCGAAGGCAGTCGCTTAACCAACTGAGCCACCCAGGCGCCCCGAGA
>NW_028005310.1:0-200 GCF_054177405.1 Leptonychotes weddellii | reverse complement strand
TTTTTTTTTTTTTTTAAAGATTTTATTTATTTATTTGAGAGAGAGAATGAGATAGAGAGAGCATGAGAGGGGGGAGGGTCAGAGGGAGAAGCAGACTCCCTGCCGAGCAGGGAGCCCGATGCGGGACTCGATCCCGGGACTCCAGGATCATGACCTGAGCCGAAGGCAGTCGCTTAACCAACTGAGCCACCCAGGCGCCC
>NW_028005309.1:0-200 GCF_054177405.1 Leptonychotes weddellii | reverse complement strand
TTTTTTTTTTTTTTTAAAGATTTTATTTATTTATTTGAGAGAGAGAATGAGATAGAGAGAGCATGAGAGGGGGGAGGGTCAGAGGGAGAAGCAGACTCCCTGCCGAGCAGGGAGCCCGATGCGGGACTCGATCCAGGGACTCCAGGATCATGACCTGAGCCGAAGGCAGTCGCTTAACCAACTGAGCCACCCAGGCGCCC
>NW_028005308.1:0-200 GCF_054177405.1 Leptonychotes weddellii | reverse complement strand
CACCCACGTATGACACCTAGAAACCCCCAATCCACTCCGTTTACATTTTTAAACACTTGATCCTCTCTTTTTTATTTATTTATTTATTTATTTATTTATTTTTATTCTTATGTTAATCCCCATACATTACATCATTAGTTCTAGATGAAGTGTTCCATGATTCATTGTTTGTGCATAACACCCAGTGCTCCATGCAGAAT
>NW_028005307.1:0-200 GCF_054177405.1 Leptonychotes weddellii | reverse complement strand
GAAAAAAAAAAAAAAAAAGGAAGGGAATTGGGGCACCTGGGTGGTTCAGTTGGTTAAGTGTCTGCCTTTGGCTCAGGTCATGATCTAGAGATCTTGGGATCGAGCCCCACATCGGACTCCCTGCTCAGTGGGGAGTCTGTTTCTCCCACTCCCTCTGCCCCCCCACTCGTGCACGCACTCTCTATCTTAAATAAATAAAT
>NW_028005306.1:0-200 GCF_054177405.1 Leptonychotes weddellii | reverse complement strand
TGTCACCCTGGCCCTGGTCCAAAACTCCTGGACATGTTGGACCCACAGGTAACAGCAGGTCTGAGTACAGGAATTAGAGGATCAGCTGCCCCAAGTGCAAATCCCTATTCCCATGGAGCCTCACCTACCCAGGACCCATGCTTCAGGGTTAAACATGAAAGAGGCAGAGTTCTGGATCTTTCCCTAGACTGGAAGTTTTA
>NW_028005305.1:0-200 GCF_054177405.1 Leptonychotes weddellii | reverse complement strand
CGTCACCCTGGCCCTGGTCCAAAACTCCTGGACATGTTGGACCCACAGGTAACAGCAGGTCTGAGTACAGGAATTAGAGGATCAGCTGCCCCAAGTGCAAATCCCTATTCCCATGGAGCCTCACCTACCCAGGACCCATGCTTCAGGGTTAAACATGAAAGAGGCAGAGTTCTGGATCTTTCCCTAGACTGGAAGTTTTG
>NW_028005304.1:0-983 GCF_054177405.1 Leptonychotes weddellii | reverse complement strand
GCTATATTCCTTCCTCAACTTTTCTGTACATCTAAAACAAAGTCTCAAAAAAAAAAAAAAAAAGAGTAAATGGAGAAAGATACACCATGCTAACACTCATCAAAAGAAAGCAGGAGTAGCTATATTACTTTCAGGTACAGTAGACTTCAAAACAAGGAAAATTATCAGGGATAAAGATAAATGATAAAGGGGTCAGTTCAAAATTGTTAACATGTATACACCTAAGAGAGTGTCAAACTACATGAGGTGAAGCAAAAACTGAGAGAATTGCAAGGAGAAATATATGAGTCCAACACCTCTTTGTGACTGACCCAGCAGGCAGAAAACCAGTATGAAAATAGCTGAAACCAACACCAATAATCAACTGGATTTAAATGATGTCTATAGACCACTTCACCCAACAAGAGCAGAATACACATTCTTTTCAAGCTCACATGGAACATCCACCAAGACATTCTTGGCTATAAAATACACCTGAACAAATTGAAAAGAACAGAAATCCTACAGTGTCTACATTCAGACTACAATGGAATTATACAAGAAATAAAAAAAAAAAAACACAGCTGGAAAATTCCCACTTAACACACTTCTAAATAATGCATGAGTCAAGGAAGAAATCTTAGAGGATTGAATTACATGAAAATAAAAACTTAGCAGAATTTGTGGGATGTAAAGAAGTGCTTAGAAGAAACCTTACAGCATTTAATTTATACATTAGAAAATACCTAAAATCAATCATTTAAGCTTTCACCTTAGGAACTAGAAAAAAAGGAGCAAATTAAATCAAAAGTAAGAAGAAATAAAAATCAGCAGGTATCAATGAAAACAAGAAACCAGTGGAGAAAACCAATTAAATCAAAAGCTGATTCTCTGAAAAGGTAAAATGGTTAAGCCTCTAACCAGACTAAGAGAAAAAGGACACAAATTACTAGTATCAGAAAAAGAGGACATCACTACAGATCCCATGGACTTTAACATAAAGA
>NW_028005303.1:0-200 GCF_054177405.1 Leptonychotes weddellii | reverse complement strand
GGGCGCCTGGGTGGCTCAGTTGGTTAAGCGACTGCCTTCGGCTCAGGTCATGATCCTGGAGTCCCTGGATCGAGTCCCGCATCGGGCTCCCTGCTCGGCAGGGAGCCTGCTTCTGCCTCTGACCCTCCCCCCTCTCATGTGCTCTCTCTCTCTCATTCTCTCTGTCTCAAATAAATAAATAAAATCTTTTAAAAAAAAAT
>NW_028005302.1:0-200 GCF_054177405.1 Leptonychotes weddellii | reverse complement strand
TTTTTTTTTTAAAGATTTTATTTATTTATTTGACAGAGAGAGACACAGCGAGAGAGGGAACACAAGCAGGGGGAGTGGGAGAGGGAGAAGCAGGCTCCCCGCTGAGCAGGGAGCCCGATGCGGGGCTCGATCCCAGGACCCTGGGATCATGACCTGAGCCGAAGGCAGACGCTTAACGACTGAGCCACCCAGGCGCCCCT
>NW_028005301.1:0-200 GCF_054177405.1 Leptonychotes weddellii | reverse complement strand
GTGGTGATTCTGTTTAACTTTTGGAGGAATTGCCAAACTGTACATTTCACTTTATACTCTGTTATTTTTACCTAACATTGTGATGTGATCGTGACCCTGTATCTTTATTTTTTTTTAAGATTTATTTATTTATTTTAGAGAGAGTGCACACATACTAGGGAGGGGCAGAGGGACAGGGAGAGAGAAACTCAAGCTGACTC
>NW_028005300.1:0-200 GCF_054177405.1 Leptonychotes weddellii | reverse complement strand
TTTTTTTTTTTTTTTAAAGATTTTTTATTTATTTATTTGAGACAGAGAGAATGAGATACAGAGAGCATGAGAGGGAGGAGGGTCAGAGGGAGAAGCAGACTCCCTGCCGAGCAGGGAGCCCGATGCGGGACTCGATCCCAGGACTCCAGGATCATGACCTGAGCCGAAGGCAGTCGCCTAACCAACTGAGCCACCCAGGC
>NW_028005299.1:0-200 GCF_054177405.1 Leptonychotes weddellii | reverse complement strand
TTTTAAGATTTTATTTATTTATCTGAGAGAGAGAGACTGAGAGAGAGAGAGCACGAGAGGGGGGAGGGTCGGGAGGGTCAGAGGGAGAAGCAGACTCCCTGCCGAGCAGGGAGCCCGATGCGGGACTCGATCCCGGGACTCCAGGATCATGACCTGAGCCGAAGGCAGTCGCTTAACCAACTGAGCCACCCAGGCGCCCT
>NW_028005298.1:0-200 GCF_054177405.1 Leptonychotes weddellii | reverse complement strand
TATTCTTATGTTAATCCCCATACATTACATCATTAGTTTTAGATGTAGTGTTCCATGATTCATTGTTTGTGCATAACACCCAGTGCTCCATGCAGAATGTGCCCTCCTCAATACCCATCACCAGGCTAACCCATCCTCCCACCCCCCTCCCCTCTAGAACCCTCAGTTTGTTTTTCAGAGTCCATCGTCTCTCATGGTTC
>NW_028005297.1:0-200 GCF_054177405.1 Leptonychotes weddellii | reverse complement strand
TTTTATTTTTTTTTATTCTTATGTTAATCCCCATACATTACATCATTAGTTCTAGATGAAGTGTTCCATGATTCATTGTTCGTGCACAACACCCAGTGCTCCATGCAGAACGTGCCCTCCTCAATACCCACCACCAGGCCAACCCATCCTCCCACCCCCCTCCCCTCTAGAACCCTCAGTTTGTTTTTCAGAGTCCATCT
>NW_028005296.1:0-200 GCF_054177405.1 Leptonychotes weddellii | reverse complement strand
TTTTTTTTTTTTAAGATTTTATTTATTTATTTGACAGAGAGAGACAGCGAGAGAGGGAACACAAGCAGGGGGAGTGGGAGAGGGAGAAGCAGGCTCCTGGCTGAGCAGGGAGCCCGATGCGGGACTCGATCCCAGGACCCTGGGATCATGACCTGAGCCGAAGGCAGACGCTTAACCGACTGAGCCACCCAGGCGCCCGA
>NW_028005295.1:0-200 GCF_054177405.1 Leptonychotes weddellii | reverse complement strand
TTTTTTTTTTTTAAGATTTTATTTATTTATTTGACAGAGAGAGACAGCGAGAGAGGGAACACAAGCAGGGGGAGTGGGAGAGGGAGAAGCAGGCTCCTGGCTGAGCAGGGAGCCCGATGCGGGACTCGATCCCAGGACCCTGGGATCATGACCTGAGCCGAAGGCAGACGCTTAACCGACTGAGCCACCCAGGCGCCCTA
>NW_028005294.1:0-200 GCF_054177405.1 Leptonychotes weddellii | reverse complement strand
TCTACTATAGTTTTCTAAAACTCTTCTCGATGACTGGTTACCTCTAGCTTCCATCCTGCTTGGTAAAATAAACTTAATTGTATTTTTTTTCCCATACACATTTAGTCAATCCAGGGTGTTCTTGGTCATTTCAAAGCTTTCCTTTTCTGCCTGGTCTCTGGGGCGGTAGCCAAGTTCTCAGAAGCTCAGTATGAGGCAAC
>NW_028005293.1:0-983 GCF_054177405.1 Leptonychotes weddellii | reverse complement strand
ACCGAGGGAGTTTCAAAGAATGTGCACTGAGACATGTTGTAGACTAATGTAATTCAGTGACATAGAATACTGTCAGGACTCAAAAATGTCCTCGGATACATTGTTTTTGATAAATGTGGGAGTGAAAGAAGTTTGATCACTATTTGCTTGACCTCCTTATAAGGTGTTTGTCCTCAGGTCTTCAAGTACATGCTCAAAAATCATGGAATTGGGATACCTTAAGAGTACCTTTCTCATAAAGCCATTTTGGATACAGGATTCATATGACAATTCTTATCTGTAAGACTATGTTTTCAAACATGAGATTTCCAAAAGGGTATATCCAAATAACTTAAGTGATATTATATTTTTGTTCTAATGCAAATTATTTATTTCAATTCTTTGTAAATATTCACAGCTTTGAGAAAAATTTTTAAATTCATCTTTCATTACACATTATACCCGGGTAATTTGCCAAGTTTCCAAATATTGATAACTCAAATAAAACTACTCCTAACCTCAGAATAAAATCTAATTCACTGAAGAATTACTTGGTTACAGAACGTTTTTACTATAGGTGTTTCTGTAGAAGAATTCATTAGTTGGTAATACTGTTAAGGCTGCACAGATCTGGAGGAAAGTATTACATGAATTGTGGTCACATCTGATTAGATTTGAACCTGAGGGAATAATTCCATACATCAAGGTAATAGGAGAATGAGCTCACCTGCGATGCTTTGTCAATGACGAATTTCACTCTCTGCTAAACATGAAACTTAATTTTTAAGGATACAAAAATCACATGCATACCACATTTAGAGGTGAAACTATTTAATCTCATACTTTGCTATAAAATGTATTTCAGGTCTAATCACTGGATACCAGAAAATAGCCCTTGCTGCTAAAGTAAGTCAGTAATTTATGTGTCTCTGACAATTTAAAATTGCTTAGGTTGCACCTCTAAAGTGAAATTTAAAAATTAGCAACAGGAGATGATATACTTC
>NW_028005292.1:0-12086 GCF_054177405.1 Leptonychotes weddellii | reverse complement strand
TTACAAAGCTCTTTTCAGCTGACGGATTCTCCTGAAGGAGGTCCCTGTGGGGCCGGTGTCCCGATCAAATGTCTGCCTCCCTCTCTCCCTCTGAAGCACCTGCCTGGAGCCCACCCTGGCCGTGCTGGGCTGCTGCTGCAGCTGGACGTCTCGGGGCTGCAAGCTGCGGGGGCCACCAGTTAGCTATTTGGTGCCCAGAGGGACCAGAACTAAGATTCTGAGACTTTCCAAACCCCGACTCGGAGCAATGCAGTTTTAATTAGAGGAGTTTCCATAATGGCCGCTGGGTCTCCGAGGGAACCATACTGAGCGCTCAGGGTCCACTCCTCAAAGGGGACAGACGTGGGACATTTCCCTGAGTCCTCCAGCCATCCGGGGCCCCAGGAGCCAGCACACCAGGACTCCAGGTCAGCGTGAGCCGCCACTGGATGCACACAGACCCGCCCTGCACGCAGGTCAGGGCCAGCGGACGCTTCCACGTTGGACCCAGGTGGACCGTGCAGTCCCTGTGCTTGAACGAAGCACGTCGCTCCGTGGGCCCGTCTCTGCCCCGATTCAGTGTCCCAGCTTCGGGGGACGTCTCCTGCAATGACACCATCGTCTGCATCCCTAGCTGGCTCTTTCGTCACCTGCAAACTGAGAGAAGTGAGGGAAGATCAAAGCGGGTTCTGCACGTCAGTGTGCTCTGGGATTCCGTGTTTAAACGGTGCTCAGGTCTGGGACCAGCACTGCAGGAACCCACGGGAGGACCTGAGCGCATCTGCTCTGCTGGCTGCGCTTCACCGATCCCTCCCCTTCTCTGCTGTGCGCCCACCCACTGTCATCACTAAGTTCTCAGGACAGGACGATCGGGCGGGGAGATGCCGAGTGTATGGGAGCCTCTGGACCAGGCTGGCAAGGAGACGGCCTCTGAGAAACAGCCCCGATGAGCACAGATAGGGAAAGACAACCAGGATGCAAACTGGCCGCGTCCACCGGGCACCCTCCCGAGAGCGGGGGACTGGAGACGGGCCGGGACTGCCTTGTAACAGCGGGGCCAGGGAGCAGACACAGACACCAACAAACTGCACCTGCAGACATCGGGCGCAGGGTCCTGAGAAGACGCTGGAGGTGGGCGGAGGAGGAGGAGAGGGACCTCAGGGTCCCTGGGGACTCACGCCTGTCAATCTAGAAACACCACCAGCAAACGGTTCACAGCAGCATGGTCCCGGGACGAGCGACAGGGGCAGAGATGACTCAGCATCTCCCGGATCCTCCGGTGCAGCCACCAAGCACAGACCCCTCACCGATGGCTTATCAAAGACAACGTAGACATCGGTGCGAACTGTGAGAGAATCTGTGTGAGGATACTTGGAAAGCATCCTTACATTAACGTGGACAATACTAGTTATTGCTAATAACCACATAATCCACACTGCCGTTGGGTGTTGGATGGATACAGGTATAGATCAGCCCCCAACAGGCTGTGAACAGGGGCCATCTGGCACCGAATTACGGATGAAACGCATGTGTGATGTAAATATACATGTAATACTGGACATACAGCCGTGTGCAAATGTACAGTTTTCATGTCACGAGGGCCGGGGGCCCCCGGGGTGCCCTCACATGGTGGCCGGGGGAGTGTGAGGGGTGAGCCCCCCAGGGGCAGGTGTGATGCAGCCCAGGCTCGGGGCCACAGAAGGTGCTCGGGACGCAGAATCGTCCTCCATGCATACACAGCACGAAAGGGAAGGAGGGACGGGAGCCATCCTGAGAAGACAGTGGTCAGGCGCATGGACCCATTTCAGGTGCAGAGCATGGGCTCCCAGAGACGACCAGCGTTAGCAACGTCAGGGGCGGCGGGGAAGTTGGCAAAGAGGCCGCACATTTGATGTCAGCGGCAAACGGGTTTTAAACCTTCAAGTGAGGTCATGATATTGAGGTTCTGTTTTTACACCTGCTGCCACCCCCCCCAATAATCTACTGGAGGCAGGACAGGGCAGGGGGAGACGGATGTGCCGTGAGACAGAACGGTTGAACCTGGGCTGAGCTCATTATTCGATCTTTCTACATCTGAATGTTTAAAAGCAAATCTTAATTCAGGCCTTGTGTAAGTTTGACACTTTCCACAGTAAGGAAGTTTCCAGATAGTCGCTCCATAGAGAACCCCAAGCGGCCCCAGGAGGCATGCAGTGAAGAGCGTGACTGCTCCGGCCCGGAGCCCGGCCACCGTGACTTCCGCTGAGGCCCGGACCGGCCGTGTGTCAGCCTGGAACTGCCCCTGATCCACAGGCAGACGCAGCCTCCCTCATGTGCAGGGAGTGGGCCACACGGCGTCCGCCGCTCGGGCTCATTTCCCTTTGCCACAAAGCCCTTTGCCGGCAACCAGTCTGATAAAATGCCTCGGTGACGTGCCGGGCTCCTGACTCTTCTTGCTGCAGGGCTGGGGGCTCTTCTTCGGAGACCCATAACTCATGCCCCCTTGTGTCTTGTCCCCAGCTTGTCGGGGTGCCCACGAGCCACGTCAGCCATGAAGAAGGCGAAGCTGTCTGGAGAGCAGATGCTGACCATCCGACAACGGGCCAGCAACGGTGAGCACCCCTCCCCGGGGCGGCCGCCGCGGCCCCAGCCCCGGCCTGTCCCGCCCAGATGGAGCCCCAGACATTGGCAGCCCCTCTGCTTTGAGAGCCGGGGCGGGATTATTCTGTCCACGTCTAGGAAGCTGGTCCACTCGCTGGAGGAGGGGCATCCCCAAACTCACCGCTTGCTGGGACCCCTGACAGTCCCAGTGATTTGCTCCCCAGAACCCCGGCAGCCCCCCATTGTGCCTTTGCCCCCAGGCCCTCCTGCAGGGGCCGAGTCCAGGACAGCACTCCTGTCCCCTCCATGCTCAGCCTCCCAGTGGACGGGCCTGACCACGCACAAGCACCATCTCCCTCCACGTGCCTGTGGGCGCCCCTGGACACAGAGTGCAGGGGTCCCCCAGGAGGGCCAGGGGCCCAGCTTCATCCTTGTAAAACCCCCCTGCGGCAGAGCCCCTCTGGGACCCCAAAGTCAGTACTCGTGGTGTTTTCGTGGTCCCTGGGGATGTGGCAGGGCGGGAGAAGTGTCTGCTGGCTGAGGAGACGAGGCCACGCTCATCCTGTAACAGGGTCCTTTCCGTAGTCTCCTAAATGGGACCTTTTCCAAATTTGGGGAGCTTTTGTTGGTGACTTCTGCATGAAAGGCCCCCACGCGTGGCACAGGCGAGTGCTCCTTGCACCAGGGCTGCAAGGCACCCAAGGGGACACGGATTTGTTAGGTGAGCCCGTCCACGCCAAGTCATGCGCTGCTGGCCGTGAGGTCAGAGTTCATGAAGCAACACTGTGCATGCAGGAAGGTGTCTTCCAGCAGAAATACACGCAACACAAGCGTACACACTGACGGGCCGATGAAAATGAGCAGAGGCGCCCAGGGGTGGCAGCTAACTCGGGGTTGGCGGAGACTCCAGAGGACGTCACTCCAGGGGCTATGGAACGGAGCGTCATCTGCAGCCGCTCAGCAAACTGTGGCCTTGGGGGGCAGGAGGACCTTGTGAGCAGGGGGCTGACACGGAGCCGGGCCGACCGTGATGCTGGGGCAGCAGAGGCCCAGGGCAGGCACTGCCCTCACTGTGGGCTCCTCAGGGCATCAAGCACTGCAGGACGTGGGTCACGCCTGGGCGAAGTCCCTGGACCCATCCCAGGAGCTGCGTGCCACGGCTCTGGCCCCGTGGACCCTGGCCTCCTGTGCTGAGGCTCTGCGTGAGGCTGCCTCCCCTCGCGGGAAGGCCAGGCGGGCCAGGGCCCCGCGGCCTCCACTGGTCACCTGACCGTTCATGACAGGCCCTGACCACAGCTCAGGGCCTCTGTGCGTGGCTTGCACTACACAGTCCTTAATGTGTGGCTGACCACGGACCGGAAGATGGCGAGGGTCATGGTGTTTGCGTCTTGCTGGCGTGGGCTCCAGCCTCCGGCTTCTGCTGGACTGGTGCTGGCTGCCGGAGGCAGGGAGCGTGGTTAGACCGAGCGCCGCCTCCCACACGTTCTGGGACCCGCACGGTCGCCCGAACCTGAGGCCCCGTGTGGGGCAGCCTCCCCGAGACGCCAGGCCCACCGCGTCGCTCATCTTGGGCGTCTCAGGGCAGCGCTCATCGCCCCGGAAGAAACCGCCCCGACACTCTTTCTAAAACGCCCCGCGTGGCCTGTCCCCCCAGACAACCCTGTGCCCAAGCAAGACTCCATGGGCCAGTGGGTCTGCTTTGTCAACTTCTGACTCGTCAGCGAAGGAGGCAGCCATGAGCTGGGCGGCCAGCGCAGAGCAGAAAAGGAAAGGAAACACGAGCGGATCTGCAAACCCCAACGAGGGGCCGTTCCGTCGGCGGGAAGTCGCGGGGTGTGCGTCTCAGGACCACAAAGGGCCATGTCTCTTCCGAGGGGCAGCGGAACCCAGAGTCCTCTGGCCACGCCGGGCGTGGATGCCCGCAGAACCAGCGCTCTCTCGGGGACGGGAGCACGCGCGGCGGTCTGGGCCACCTCCCAGGAGGCGGCAGGATGGCTCCGTCCCGCAGGGAACTGCACACGGCGCCCGGGTCTGCACCTGGACACGGGAGGCCTGATCCCGGGGTCGGGGCAGGAGCCTGGCTCTCTGCGGTGGCTTCTGGTGAGCGCGTGCGTGCCGCGAGGACGCTCCGTGCCCAGGGCGCGAGCCGTGGAAGCCGGTCCAGGCGGGTCTCCACGAGCCCGGGGCCAGGCTGCAGCCTGTCGTGTCTCGTCTGTGCAGACCAGGGTCATTCTCACTACGCCCGGGGCCACTTCGTTCCGTGCCACGGCTGTGGCGCAGGACGTGGACAGTCAGGCATCGCCCACGCCCCGTGTGGCTACCTCAGGGGCAGCGCGTTGCTGCTCCTCGGGGGACAGGGCGTGAGCACCCTGCCTTCCTCAGCAACTCTTTGCCCATCCTTCAGAATCAAAAGATCTGGCTTTGGTGCTCCCTAGCTCCATCCCTCTCTCCTTGAGTATCTGGAGTGTAGAATCTTACATGTTGCTCTTACACATTCCTAACACACGTGTCCGGAAGCTTCCCTCCCTCCACACCCTGGCCTGCACGGAGCGCCAAGACCTCAAGGAGACCACCGTTGCGTGGTTGGGGCTGACTCAGAGAGGCAGCCCCTGCTCTGGGCTCCCAGGGCCTTCCCTCGAGTGTGCACCTGCTTGGAAAGGAACTATTCTAAGTGTCCTTGAAGCCCTGAAGTCCCTGGTCCACCCTGCCCTCCCTCCTCCTCCTCGATCTCATTCTTCAAGCTTGGAGAAGAGTCTGCTCTCACCTGTTCCCGCACAAGGTCACTGTGATTTCTCTCCCACTGAATGAGCTCCCAGAGCAACCGGTGTGGGGAGACGTTACCGAGGCTGCCTGCCGTCCCTGCCCGCCCGCCTGCATTGCCATGGCAGCCGGGCTGTCCCTGGCTCTGTGGTGGGTTTTTGTTGGTTTTTGCCCAGAAGGAAATGAGATAAGCCCTCCTTTTTCTTTCCTCTATTATCACGGAAGACAGGAAGCTGAGGGAAGGGCTGTGACTTCTGTTGCACGAGGAGGCTGCAGCGACCCTCTGTCGGGCCCCTGCGCAGCGAGCGGTCTCACCTGCAGCAGGTAGTTACAAACGTTTAGCTCAGCCTAGCCGCCCTCGAGGGGAGGGCCCCGTGGGGCCTGTGGGTGTCGCCCTGAGACACAAGCATCAACAAGCAGGCCAAGGGCCCTGGCTTCCCGGGGTGGAGTCTCCGTCCCCGCTGCACCCCGGTCTGCGCTCCCAGGTCCAGTGCTCTCCCCTCTCCAGGAGTGGGCCTTGTGCGGAGCCCTGGGGCCCTCAGGGTGTCCTAGGGGCAGGCGCACATTCGCGGCTCTTAAGGAAATTCGTTTCCAGACACTCAAATTCCTCCTGACGGTCTCCTGAACCCAGGGGACTGAGGGTCCGTCCGTTCTCCCTGCCCCTCACGGCGTGCTGCTTGCCCCACCTTCATGAGAGAAAGGCTGCTCAGAGTTGGGCCGAAGTGCTTGCTGGCACCCAAGAGGGCGCCCGGACGGCTGGGCTCTGGGGGTGCAGCCCGGAGTGCTGGAGGGCCGGGCGCGAGCGCCTCATGGGGAGACACGGCGGGCACCCTGCTCCTGTTTCCTGGAGGCAGAACTGCTGATGCTCACGGGTCCATCGTTCAGCACTCCCAGAGGGGAAATCAGAGATGGGAAGGCCACCAAGCGACCCTTGCTGCAGTTTCACTGGACTTAAAATGACCTCCTCAGGAAGTTGATCTGAACTGCAGACTGGTTTGGTGATGACGCGTGATCAGCCGGTTGGTTTATGTAGTGGACATCTCCCGTAAATCTTACGAACCGAACATCTTGGTCCAGGTTTTGATGGACATATATTTAAGGCGCTCTGCAGCATACAATTTTGCATTTATATATATATGTAATTCTATATATAATTCTAAATATATATAATTCTAAATTTTAATAGTTTCATATATATGAAAGGGCTGTGACTTCTGTTGCACAAGGAGGCTGCAGGCGACCCTTTTAATAGTTTCATATATATGAAACTATTAAAATTTAGAATAAGAAATTTAGAGGACAACTTTAAGACTTATAAAAAGAAATTTTTTTTTAATTCTTTAATTCAACAAAAAATGAGGCCCACTGCGCTAGACCACATACCATATTTTTGCTCTTTCTCTTCCTTTTAATGATTTGTCAGCTCGCAGCACTGAGTTAGCAGGACAAAACCAGCCCATGCCACTTTTCGGGCAGGTAAGCACGGAGACCACGGATGCTCAGGGCCTCTGGCTTCTGAGGCAACTCCTGATGTTCAACGGTCTTCTCTAGCCGCCGCTTGGCAAGTCCCACTGAGTCAGGTGTCTTATGTAGATTTAGTTATCTCTTCCTACCACTGTGTCAGGGAGGGACACTCTGCAGTGGAGGATTTGGAGGTTTAGAAGGACTAAGAAAATTACTCATCACAAAACTCTTAAGTGGAAAGACATGGATTTAGATCCCAGGTCCATCATGTTTCAGATCCCAGGCTGTAACCCCCCGACTTCTCAAACCCTGCACCAGGGCGGTTCAGAAATGCATCCAGCCTTCAGGAAATATCTATCCCAAGTTGTGTGATCTCTGCCTCTGCTTACGTGTTGGTGCCCATGAAAGTTAAATAGAAAGTAGTCTTTGTTGGATGCTCTTTTGTAAAAATTCAGATCAGTAAAATGGACCTCCAAGATTTCAGCCATATTCTGGGGAGACCACGTGCTCTTCTCAGACCTTTATCCAACTTCTAAGCTTGCATTTGCCAGAATACAGGCCCAGGACATGTTGACATTTCGGGCTGTTCTGTATGCTTCACTTCATATCAGCTACCATGGATAGAGCATGTCTAACAAGGCAATTAAGATGATTTCATTGCAATCCTTAGGCCCACTATTTCCCCCACAGTTCTCTGGGCTTTATGATTACGTGGTGATCTCCAAACGGCCTGTCCCGAAACGAGTTGTTTCGTTCATAATTCCATTCGTACATTCTCAGTGGAAACAAGCTATCTTGATGTTGGGAACAGGCATGCACACAGAACATTTATCACCCGCGCTATCAGGAAGTAACCAAAATCAATGTCCCGATCCAATGACGGTCCCGGAAAGGAGCTGCACCAGCTGTCCGGTGCGGGTCCACCACAGTGGTTACCTTCTCAAAACGCAACAGGTCTACTCGTTGACACTTTAAGCCACGATACATACATAAAAGATTAGAATTCTTATCTAATGGATATAAGAAACCTGTTCTTTTGTTTGATGATTGCTTTTGCTCTGGGCAGTGCATTCACACACGACCCTGGGAGAGACCCTGGGGAGAGACAGTCCCCCCACTGCAGGGGCCCGGAGAAGAGACCTTCTGAGGGAATAACGGTGTCTTTCAAAGTAGTGTGACACTGGAGAGACCCCAGGCCTCGGGGGTGGGAGAGAGCAGGAAGTCTGCCCGTGCTTCCAGAACCCGAGACGGCCCCTCGCGCGCATGCAGTTCTCTGTTCTGCGGGAACTATCACGCACAGCTGCGAAGAGAGAAGTTCTAAGATTGTTCACACCTGAAACACTAAAGAAATACGACATGAAGGACCCACTCAGAAATCCGAGCAGAAATTCCCTCGGAACACAGCACAGCCCCAGGCACGGAGGGGCCGTCGCGTGGAGACTGCCATGGCCCCGTGCACACCGGAGACGTCCTCGAGCTTGGGCTGGTTGCAACTTAAAGGAACGCGTGGTGAGCCCCGGTTAGGGGATAAAGGGCTTACAAATCAAGATGCTTAGGCCTCGGGCGCTCCAATAATTATGGTGGCCACCTCCCGGGTCGAGTCTCCAGAGTGCAAATTATTACATGCAGGAACTCACTCAGCCCAACTCCTAATTGTGAAAGTTGTCACAGAGTCTGGTCTCATGTGGAAAAGGGGAAAATGTAACAGCCCGCCCCTGAGAAAGGGTACACCCCATCGCTGGAAGGCTTTCCTGGGAGCCGTGAACTGCTTCCGGAGATGCATCTGATGGCGACCAGAGTTGCTCTGGACCCGGGGACACAAGGGCCGGGGACGCGCACCCAGGGCCTCTGCGGTGGGGCCAGGGCTGCAAGACCCAGGCTTGGGGTCAAGCGAGCCCCAGCCGGTCCCTGTGGGGGGGATGGACCTCGGCAGGCTCAGGATCCACGCATCCCCAGGCGGGTCTGTGGGACGAGATTCAGGACGAAGGACCTGCTCACCGGGCCTCTGCAGTGTCCCTCCGTGTCTCGGGCCTTCCCTCCCAGGTGGCCACACCCCTTCTGTCTGCAGACCCATAGAGGGGCGTCTGCCCTGGGACCTCCGAGGCCTGGGCTCCGTGCCTTTCCCGTGGTTTTGCATGAGCATCCCCTGCTGTGCCCTGTGACCCGTGTCCCGGGTTATCAAAGGTGATGGCATCTGCAGGCGTCCCGCTCTTCTTCCCCGAGTACATTCAGCCGCGTGAGACCCAATAGCCAGAACGACGGAGGGTCCGGATTGGTCCCTCCCTGGCGTGTCCTGCTGCCAGCAAGCAGCCCAGGCGCCCGGCGTGGCCCCCAGGGCACACACAAGGCTGCCACCACCCCAGCCTTGTTGGTGGAGGCGCGTTTTCTGCATTCAGAAGGAGGAGTTGTTTACATCAGTTAAATGTCCTCTGTGCGGAGAGCCCTTCAGAAGGCCCCTGAAACCTGCCTCCACCAGCACGAGGCTTCCTTGCAGCGCGGGCGGGAGGTGGCCCTGAGCACTCCAGGCGTCAGGGGGTTTGGTCACCTGTGGGCAGTGGGGCTGGGCCTGGTGAGGGTGCGTCCGCGCACAGCCTGGCACATCCCCCAGTGGTGGCAGAGAAAGAGACAGACAGACAGACAGGGGACAGACCAAGGAGGCAGGTGATGGGCTGAAGCAGGTCACCCACCCCCAGGACGGAGCTGCTCTGGGCCGGCGCACGGTGCGGGGGGGTCGCGTGTGCTCCGCTGATTCTCTCCGCAGTGTAGGTGCTGTGATTGCGAGGAGGGCAGCGGGAGGGATGGACGGCCACATGAACTGTCACTGTTTTTTTTTAATCCAAGAGTATATTTGTCCAGCAGATCCAGTTCCAAATACAAAAAGAACAAAAGAAAAGTCAAAATTCTAACTCGTCTTCACGTTCGATGGCTTTACCACAGTCCTGTTACCCACACAGGTATAGAAAACGACGAGGAAATCAAACAGCTAGACGAAGAAATCAAGGAGCTCAATGAGTCCAACTCCCAGATGGAGGCCGACATGATTAAACTGAGAACTCAGGTAACAGTTTTTGAAGCCCTCAATTTTAGCTGCACGTGCCGGCCCCGGGACGTGCCGGCCCCGGGACGCACCAGTGGTCGGCCTCGGGGCGCGTGGTCCCCCTTCCTTTCGCTCCTTGCCCCCCTTCATCTCGCATCCTGCTTTTGGCAGCAGAACGCGCTGACGCACCGTGGCCACTGGCCGCCCGGTTTCTGCCCGCGCACGCTTTAGTGAGATGCGGTCGGCAAGCGTTGCTGCCAAGAGGGCCGCTTGTTCCTGCAGATGAGCTGCTTCCTTCCCGGGACACAATAGGCCCTAATGCCCTGCGGCCACTGTGCTAGGGAGAGAGCTGAAGCTCCCAGAGAAGGGCAGCGTGGCCCCGGGGGCGGGTGGAATGCTGCGAGCTCATGCGGGTCCCAGGCCCAGGTGCCCAGTGACAGGAGGGGGGAGGGAGGGAACAGCCTTTACTGAGCATCTGCTGGATGCCTGACTGTGAGGCTGTAGTGCGTAGCCCCACTGTGCTCACAGTGGTCAACCAGGTAAGTGTCATCACTGCCATCTGATGCACACGGTGACCCCCTTGGCTAAGCCGGGGCGGATGGCCAAGCTGCTGCAGCTCAGAGCCTCCTGTCCCTGAGTCCCAGGCTGTGCCCCCCGCGCCCTGCCGCCTCTCCCAGAGCGGCCTGGGGTCCCGGTGCCACATGGGCTCTGGGATTGGGCCGCCATTGCAGGTCACAGGTACGGCCAGGCACTTCTATACTGGGAGAAAGCGGGGCTGCATGCCCCCCACCCCTGCAGACCCTCCTGGCAGCCGACAGTGTGGCTGGTAGGGTCCGGGTCTGGCCTCAGGACACCAGGTAGTGGTTGCAGCTCAGCCGTGGGCTGGTTCTGTGCACGGTGGCACCCCATCTCCAGGGAGGGGCATCTCAGGCTGTGTCCCCACCAGAACGCCCAAAGGGGACCCCATGGGTGCTGTGAGTGGGAAGGAAGCACAAAGGGTGGGCGTTCTCTACCCGGGCCCAACCGTCCCGTGGGGTCGCTTTCACACCCACCTCCTCGCCCATAGCAGCCTCGTCCAGGCTGTGCTCCGGCCCCTGGCTCAGCACGCTCACCTGGCCAAAGGCTCGCCTGGAACAGGTGGCAGATTTCCGTAGCATTTATCCAAACGCCCGGCTGTGATCAGCCTGCGGCCGGAGGTGCTGGCCCCAAGAGGACTCCAGGGCCACACAAACACCCCGCGCCCCCACCTCAGCCACGACTGGTTTCACCAGATCCAGTGAAAACACCTGCCCCGACTCTGGTTCTGCTCCCGAGGGTGACAGCTGAGCAGCCTCATCAGTCCTGCTCGCACTCCAACAATCCCGAGGACTCAGAATCCCTTTTCTGTGCAGGGTGGTGACAAAACACACTTGTGACCCCTGGAAAACGCTGCTTTCCCCCAGGTCTGACCAGCAGAGCTCTCCCGCCCTGTGGACGGGGCCGGCGCGGGGCCAGACGCCACGCTCCCAGACCCGGCTTCCCAGGGGCCCCAGAGCATGCATGCTCCAGTCACCCCCCACTGGCCGTTTTGTCCCCATGCAGGTTGCCAGGGACCATTCAGGGCTCTCTGACATCCGACGTGATGTGCTCCACCAGGCATCTGCTTACCTCTGATGTCAAAAATGAGTTTTAAGGGTTGCTGTGTATTCTCACTGTCCTGGCCGATGTCCCTCGGGTGGCTCCTCTTCTCTGGAAGGCCAGCGTCTGCAAGTGATGGGAGGACCCTGAGCCCTGCGGTTGCCGGGGTGGGAGGGGGCGGCGTGTCATGAAGGACAGGCAGCCTGCAGCGTGGCCGAGCCATCCGGACCTGGTGTCAGCTCAGCAGCAGAGCATTCCCGCCGATTCCCAGCAGCCTCAGCTGGCCACGAGGCGCTCAGGGACAAATGAGGCTGCGGCCAAGTAGCCCACGTACCCGCCAGCCCCGCGAGTGCCTTGGCCTTCTAACCTTTGGCCAAGGCACACGTAACGTCCCCACTTGTCTCAGAAAGTGCTGGAAGGTTGGTGGTCCTGAAGCTGGGCTTTCTCCAGCCTCTGGTGCCCTCACTCCAGGATGGGGACAGAACGAACAATGCAGGCGCCTTCCGTCACAGACACCTTCTACCAGAGCTAGCTCTGGCCTTTCTAACACTGGGCATCGCTGCCGCAGAGGTACCCATGGTTGCTCCAGGAAGGATCTAAGAGGACAGCATCGGCCTCCTCCTCTTCCCTGCCCCTCCCAGAGCAGGAG
>NW_028005291.1:0-200 GCF_054177405.1 Leptonychotes weddellii | reverse complement strand
GGGGGGGGGGGGAGGGGCGGTTGTCTGTGTGGATGATGGGGTCTAGGTATGTGCCCGGGGTCGTGAAGGTAAGCATAGGCAGGACTACAGGGAAACGTGTGGAGGGTTGCGTCCAGATGGGAGAAAACAAGTGATGACCCCAGACGCTGCAGAGTGGGGATTCCAGCACTTGTTGGTCCTGATCCCGGCCCTTCTTTCTC
>NW_028005290.1:0-200 GCF_054177405.1 Leptonychotes weddellii | reverse complement strand
TAGCCTGGTGGTGGGTATTGAGGAGGGCACATTCTGCATGGAGCACTGGGTGTTATGCACAAACAGTGAATCATGGAACACTGCATCTAAAACTAATGATGTAATGTATGGGGATTAACATAAGAATAAAAAAAAATAAAGAGATACCAGAGATTAAAAAAAAAAAAGATAACAAGAGGGCAAGAATGAAGGGGGAAATC
>NW_028005289.1:0-200 GCF_054177405.1 Leptonychotes weddellii | reverse complement strand
TTTTTTTTTTTTTTAAAGATTTTATTTTTATTTATTTATTTGACAGAGAGAGACACAGCGAGAGAGGGAACACAAGCAGGGGGAGTGGGAGAGGGAGAAGCAGGCTCCCCGCAGAGCAGGGAGCCCGATGCGGGACTCGATCCCAGGACCCTGGGATCATGACCTGAGCCGAAGGCAGTCGCTTAACCAACTGAGCCACC
>NW_028005288.1:0-200 GCF_054177405.1 Leptonychotes weddellii | reverse complement strand
TTTTTTTTTTTTTTTAAAGATTTTATTTATTTATTTGAGAGAGAGAATGAGAGACAGAGAGCATGAGAGGGAGGAGGGTCAGAGGGAGAAGCAGACTCCCTGCCGAGCAGGGAGCCCGATGCGGGACTCGATCCAGGGACTCCAGGATCATGACCTGAGCCGAAGGCAGTCGCTTAACCAACTGAGCCACCCAGGCGCCC
>NW_028005287.1:0-200 GCF_054177405.1 Leptonychotes weddellii | reverse complement strand
TTTTTTTTTTTTTTAAAGATTTTTTATTTATTTATTTGAGAGAGAGAGAATGAGAGACAGAGAGCAT
Source organism: Leptonychotes weddellii (assembly GCF_054177405.1). Taxonomy (NCBI): domain Eukaryota; kingdom Metazoa; phylum Chordata; class Mammalia; order Carnivora; family Phocidae; genus Leptonychotes; species Leptonychotes weddellii. The sequence continues at coordinate 133 of NW_028005287.1, read as the reverse complement.
GAGAGGGAGGAGGGTCAGAGGGAGAAGCAGACTCCCTGCCGAGCAGGGAGCCCGATGCGGGACTCGATCCCGGGACTCCAGGATCATGACCTGAGCCGAAGGCAGTCGCTTAACCAACTGAGCCACCCAGGCG
>NW_028005286.1:0-200 GCF_054177405.1 Leptonychotes weddellii | reverse complement strand
CAGCTACATTGTAACTAGATCCTGCATCTACTTACTATGTTTAATGTCTGTCCTACCTTACTAGAATGTGAGCTAGATGAGGGCAGTAGTTTTTATCTGCTCTAATCACAGAAACATTCCCAGCACCTAAGAAAAGTTTCCTGGCACATAATAAGTGCTCAGTAAATCTTTTTCTGCTCCCTGCTCAGCAGGGAGTCTGT
>NW_028005285.1:0-200 GCF_054177405.1 Leptonychotes weddellii | reverse complement strand
TAGCTACATTGTAACTAGATCCTGCATCTACTTACTATGTTTAATGTCTGTCCTACCTTACTAGAATGTGAGCTAGATGAGGGCAGTAGTTTTTATCTGCTCTAATCACAGAAACATTCCCAGCACCTAAGAAAAGTTTCCTGGCACATAATAAGTGCTCAGTAAATCTTTTTCTGCTCCCTGCTCAGCAGGGAGTCTGC
>NW_028005284.1:0-200 GCF_054177405.1 Leptonychotes weddellii | reverse complement strand
TTTTTTTTTTTTTTTTAAAGATTTTATTTATTTATTTGAGACAGAGAGAATGAGAGACAGAGAGCATGAGAGGGAGGAGGGTCAGAGGGAGAAGCAGACTCCCCGCCGAGCAGGGAGCCCGATGCGGGACTCGATCCCGGGACTCCAGGATCATGACCTGAGCCGAAGGCAGTCGCTTAACCGACTGAGCCACCCAGGCG
>NW_028005283.1:0-200 GCF_054177405.1 Leptonychotes weddellii | reverse complement strand
TTTTTTTATTTTTTATTCTTATGTTAATCCCCATACATTACATCATTAGTTTTAGATGAAGTGTTCCATGATTCATTGTTTGTGCATAACACCCAGTGCTCCATGCAGAATGTGCCCTCCTCAATACCCACCACCAGGCTAACCCATCCTCCCACCCCCCTCCCTCTAGAACCCTGTTAGTTTTTCAGAGTCCATCGTCT
>NW_028005282.1:0-200 GCF_054177405.1 Leptonychotes weddellii | reverse complement strand
TTGGGCGCCTGGGTGGCTCAGTTGGTTAAGCGACTGCCTTCGGCTCAGGTCATGATCCTGGAGTCCCTGGATCGAGTCCCGCATCGGGCTCCCTGCTCGGCAGGGAGTCTGCTTCTCCCTCTGACCCTCCCCCCTCTCATGTGCTCTCTCTCATTCTCTCTCTCTCAAATAAATAAATAAAATCTTTAAAAAAAAAAAAG
>NW_028005281.1:0-983 GCF_054177405.1 Leptonychotes weddellii | reverse complement strand
GTGTGTGGAGATTAATTATGGATTGAAACATTTAAATATGAATGTTTCCTTAAGTAATGCAATTAACTAGGAAGAGGCAATGGCAAAAGACTTTTGAAGTCAGCTGAAAGTGTCTTTACATAGTCTTAAGCTTTTATAATTTGCTCAAAACATTTTATAACCATTCATTATTTCCAAGCTATCTTTTAGGGTTGAATATTTGATTCAGGTATTTGATCCCAACGTGGGAGCTTGGGATTTTTCAAACTTAATTACTTAGTGTTTAAACCCAAGAATTTAATGGAAAGTTAATAATATTTTGATTACATAGCCATCAGCACCATCAATTCTATATTACAAATATATTTTCCCATCTGGCAATGTGTTACAGTTCTAGGACAATCTTACAAGCAAAAATCGCACCCAGAGAGCATCTGTGTTTTTGTAGGTGGAGGCAAAGACGGAAAACAGGCAGAAAAGATAATTACTCTCGTCAAATCGGTTATATTAAGAGCTAAATACCAATCATTGCCAATATTTTGTCTTCTCAGAAACTCAGAAAGTTTGTGCTGCTATGTTAAAAAAAATAAGTCCATATAATTAGAAAGTGTCCATAAATAGATCACAGACCACAGATTCCAGCTTTCTGAAAGTTAACCAGAGAAATGGGGGAGGGGGGGTGGCACCAGCTAAAGGTCCTGGAGCTATGCCAGATACTACAGAGAAACATGGGATCACAACAGCCATGTGACATCGAATGGGAGCTGAGAATAGCACATGGAAGCAACCCTTCCTGATGAGGGAAAGTGGATGTCATACACAAAGCCTATTCAACCCAGCCACCTCTTTGTAGGACTTATGGACTTTCTTAACTGCTATTTGGGAAAATAAAGGGGGAAGTCAGAATTCTAGAAACAGTAAAGGAACTCCCCCCTTGATGATAAACCCGCTTGCTTGAAATTCCAGAAGGCATGCACTTGCTTTGGATATCTTCTGCACAACCA
>NW_028005280.1:0-200 GCF_054177405.1 Leptonychotes weddellii | reverse complement strand
TTTTTTTTTTTAAAGATTTTATTTATTTATTTGAGAGAGAGAGAGAATGAGAGACAGAGAGCATGAGAGGGAGGAGGGTCAGAGGGAGAAGCAGACTCCCCGCTGAGCAGGGAGCCCGATGCGGGACTCGATCCCGGGACTCCAGGATCATGACCTGAGCTGAAGGCAGTCGCTCAACCAACTGAGCCACCCAGGCGCCC
>NW_028005279.1:0-200 GCF_054177405.1 Leptonychotes weddellii | reverse complement strand
TTTTTTTTTTTTAAAGATTTTATTTATTTATTTGAGAGAGAGAGAATGAGAGACAGAGAGCATGAGAGGGAGGAGGGTCAGAGGGAGAAGCAGACTCCCTGCCGAGCAGGGAGCCCGATGCGGGACTCGATCCCGGGGACTCCAGGATCATGACCTGAGCCGAAGGCAGTCGCTTAACCAACTGAGCCACCCAGGCGCCC
>NW_028005278.1:0-200 GCF_054177405.1 Leptonychotes weddellii | reverse complement strand
TTCTTTTTTTTTTTTTTTAAAGATTTTATTTATTTATTTGAGAGAGAGAGAATGAGAGACAGAGAGCACGAGAGGGAAGAGGGTCAGAGGGAGAAGCAGACCCCCTGCTGAGCAGGGAGCCCGATGCGGGACTCGATCCCGGGACTCCAGGATCATGACCTGAGCCGAAGGCAGTCGCTTAACCAACTGAGCCACCCAGG
>NW_028005277.1:0-200 GCF_054177405.1 Leptonychotes weddellii | reverse complement strand
TGATAAAAAATATGTAGAGAATTTTCATTTCATTCTCAATAATTATTCTGTCTGTATGACTGTGCTGATGTAAGAAATATATGGGCGTGGGCTTTTCCATAACAGAAATTGGATGTGAGGGCGATCTGGCTGCGACATCTGTCACCCCATTGATCGCCAGGGTTGATTCGGCTGATCTGGCTGGCTAGGCGGGTGTCCCC
>NW_028005276.1:0-200 GCF_054177405.1 Leptonychotes weddellii | reverse complement strand
CTTTTTTTTTTTTTTTAAAGATTTTATTTATTTATTTGAGAGAGAGAGAATGAGAGACAGAGAGCATGAGAGGGAGGAGGGTCAGAGGGAGAAGCAGACTCCCTGCCGAGCAGGGAGCCCGATGCGGGACTCGATCCTGTGACTCCAGGATCATGACCTGAGCCGAAGGCAGTCGCCTAACCAACTGAGCCACCCAGGCG
>NW_028005275.1:0-200 GCF_054177405.1 Leptonychotes weddellii | reverse complement strand
TTTTTTTTTTTAAAGATTTTATTTATTTATTTGAGAGAGAGAGAATGAGAGAGAGCAAGCACATGAGAGGGGGGAGGGTCAGAGGGAGAAGCAGACCCCCTGCTGAGCAAGGAGCCCGATATGGGACTCGATCCCGGGACTCCAGGATCATGACCTGAGCCGAAGGCAGTCGCTTAACCAACTGAGCCACCCAGGCGCCC
>NW_028005274.1:0-200 GCF_054177405.1 Leptonychotes weddellii | reverse complement strand
ATCAGGAGAGCTTCCTCTCCATTTCTGGTTCTGTTATCTCCAGGCTGCCTGTCTCTGGCTAAGGGGTGCATGGAATAAAAAGAGGAAACACAATTCTCTCCTAAAGAACCTTGATCCCATTTGGAAGACTCATGAGCTCCCTAAGGAGAAATGCCCGATTGAGACAATTAGCACTAAATTGAACTCAAGTATTGCGAAGT
>NW_028005273.1:0-200 GCF_054177405.1 Leptonychotes weddellii | reverse complement strand
CGTGTGTTTCTGCAGCATAACCTGGCCTGTCTACATAGACACAGCTATTCTACTAGAGCTCTGGAACCCTTTCTGTGTCAGTCCGCATGGACTTTGGCCCTCAGAAGAGATCTGCCTTCCTGTAGATGCTCCACTGAGCTCATGTAACACTGATAGGCACACTGAGGAGCTTACAAGACTAGGTGATAGGAAAGAAGGAT
>NW_028005272.1:0-200 GCF_054177405.1 Leptonychotes weddellii | reverse complement strand
TTTTTATTTTTTTTATTCTTATGTTAATCCCCATACATTACATCATTAGTTCTAGATGAAGTGTTCCATGATTCATTGTTCGTGCACAACACCCAGTGCTCCATGCAGAACGTGCCCTCCTCAATACCCACCACCAGGCCAACCCATCCTCCCACCCCCCTCCCCTCTAGAACCCTCAGTTTGTTTTTCAGAGTCCATCG